>NW_027274548.1:0-94830 GCF_030028105.1 Mobula birostris | reverse complement strand
AAAACTGGTTTCATGCCTGTGCTGAGCAAGACAAAAAAGTTATTTTCTCAGGGCATGCAATGCTTTGACATTACCAAGAGTATACATTTCAATTTTACACCAAACTACTGTGTGCAAACCTAATGTTAACAGTTTAAGTTTCTTTCCACATGATTATGAGATGTTTAAAACTGGTTTCATGCTTCTGCAGAGCAAGACAAAAAAGTTGTTTTCTCAGGGCATACAACGCTTTGACATTACCAAGCGTATACATTTAAATTTTACACCAAACTACTGTGTGTTAACCTAATGCAAACACCTTAAATCTACTTCCCAAATGATTCTGAGTTGTTTAAAACCTGTTTCATGCTTCTGTTGAGCACGACAAAAAAGTTGTTTTCTCAGGGCAAGCAATGCTTTGACTTTACCAATAGTATACATTTCAATGTTACACCAAACTACTGTGTGGAAACCTAATGGAAACACCTTAAGTTAACTTTCCACATGATTCTGAGTTCTTAAAAACTGATTTCATGCCTCTGTTGAGCAAGACAAAAAAGTTGTTTTCTCAGGACATGCATGCTTTGACATTACCAATAGTATACACTTCAATTTTACTCCAAACTACTGTGTGCAAACCTAATGTTAACAGTTTAAGTTAACTTTCCACATGATTATGAGATGTTTAAAACTGGTTTCATGCTTCTGCAGAGCAAGACAAAAAAGTTGTTTTCTCAGGGCATACAACGCTTTGACATTACCAAGCGTATACATTTCAATCTTACACCAAACTGCTGTGTGGAAACCTAATGGAGACACCTTAAATCAACTTTCCACATGATTCTGAGTTGTTTAAAACCGGTTTCATGCCTGTGCTGAGCTAGACAAAAAAGTTATTTTCTCAGGGCACGCAATGCTTTGACATTACCAAGAGTATACATCTCAATTTTACACCAAACTACTGTGTGCAAACCTAATTCAAACGCCTTAAATCAACTTCTCACATGATTCTGAGTTGTTTAAAACATGTTTCATGCCTCTGTTGAGCAAGACAAAAAAGTTGTTTTCTCAGGGCATACAATGCCTTGACATTACCAATAGTATACATTTCAATTTTACACCAAACTACTGTGTGGAAACCTAATGGAAACACCTTAAGTTAACTTTCCACATGATTCTGAGTTCTTAAAAACTGATTTCATGCCTCTGTTGAGCAAGACAAAAAAGTTGTTTTCTCAGGACATGCATGCTTTGACATTACCAATAGTATAGACTTCAATTTTACACCAAACTACTGTGTGCAAACCTAATGTTAACAGTTTAAGTTAACTTTCCACATGATTCTGAGTTGTTTAAAACTGGTTTCATGCCTGTGCTGAGCAAGACAAAAAAGTTATTTTCTCAGGGCATGCAATGCTTTGACATTACCAAGAGTATACATTTCAATTTTACACCAAACTACTGGGTGCAAACCTAATGTTAACAGTTTAGGTTAACTTTCCAGATGATTCTGAGTTGTTTAAAACTGGTTTCATGCCTCTGCTGAGCAAGACAAAAAAGTTATTTTCTCAGGACATGCATGCTTTGACATTACCAATAGTATACACTTCAATTTTACACCAAACTACTGTGTGCAAACCTAATGTTAACAGTTTAAGTTAACTTTCCACATGATTATGAGATGTTTAAAACTGGTTTCATGCTTCTGCAGAGCAAGACAAAACAGTTATTTTCTCAGGGCATGCAATGCTTTGACATTACCAAGCGTATACATTTCAATCTTACACCAAACTACTGTGTGGAAACCTAATGGAAACACCTTAAGTTTACTTTCAACATGATTCTGAGTTCTTAAAAACTGATTTCATGCCTCTGTTGAGCAAGACAAAAAAGTTGTTTTCTCAGGACATGCATGCTTTGACATTACCAATAGTATACACTTCAATTTTACACCAAACTACTGTGTGCAAACCTAATGTTAACAGTTTAAGTTAACTTTCCACATGATTCTGAGTTGTTTAAAACTGGTTTCATGCCTGTGCTGAGCAAGACAAAAAAGTTATTTTCTCAGGGCATGCAATGCTTTGACATTAACAAGAGTATACATTTCAATTTTACACCAAACTACTGTGTGCAAACCTAATGTTAACAGTTTAAGTTTCTTTCCACATGATTATGAGATGTTTAAAACTGGTTTCATGCTTCTGCAGAGCAAGACAAAAAAGTTGTTTTCTCAGGGCATACAACGCTTTGACATTACCAATAGTATACATTTCAATTTTACACCAAACTACTGGGTGCAAACCTAATGTTAACAGTTTAAGTTAACTTTCCACATGATTCTGAGTTGTTTGAAACTGGTTTCATGCCTCTGCTGAGCAAGACAAAAAAGTTATTTTCTCAGGGCATATAATGCTATGACATTTCCAATAGTATACATTTAAATTTTACACCAAACTACTGTGTGCAAACCTAATGCAAACACCTTAAATCAACTTCTCACATGATTATGAGATGTTTAAAACATGTTTCATGCCTCTGTTGAGCAAGACAAAAAAGTTGTTTTCTCAGGGGATACAATGCCTTGACATTACCAATAGTATACATTTCAATTTTACACCAAACTACTGTGTGGAAACCTAATGGAAACACCTTAAGTTAACTTTCCACATGATTCTGAGTTCTTAAAAACTGATTTTATGCCTCTGTTGAGCAAGACAAAAAAGTTGTTTTCTCAGGACATGCATGCTTTGACATTACCAATAGTATAGACTTCAATTTTACACCAAACTACTGGGTGCAAACCTAATGTTAACAGTTTAAGTTAACTTTCCACATGATTCTGAGTTGTTTAAAACTGGTTTCATGGCTGTGCTGAGCAAGACAAAAAAGTTATTTTCTCAGGGCATGCAATGCTTTGACATTACCAAGAGTATACATTTCAATTTTACACCAAACTACTGGGTGCAAACCTAATGTTAACAGTTTAGGTTAACTTTCCAGATGATTCTGAGTTGTTTAAAACTGGTTTCATGCCTCTGCTGAGCAAGACAAAAAAGTTATTTTCTCAGGACATGCATGCTTTGACATTACCAATAGTATACACTTCAATTTTACACCAAACTACTGTGTGCAAACCTAATGTTAACAGTTTAAGTTAACTTTCCACATGATTATGAGATGTTTAAAACTGGTTTCATGCTTCTGCAGAGCAAGACAAAAAAGTTGTTTTCTCAGGGCATACAACGCTTTGACATTACCAAGCGTATACATTTCAATCTTACACCAAACTACTGTGTGGAAACCTAATGGAAACACCTTAAGTTTACTTTCAACATGATTCTGAGTTCTTAAAAACTGATTTCATGCCTCTGTTGAGCAAGACAAAAAAGTTGTTTTCTCAGGACATGCATGCTTTGACATTACCAATAGTATACACTTCAATTTTACACCAAACTACTGTGTGCAAACCTAATGTTAACAGTTTAAGTTAACTTTCCACATGATTCTGAGTTGTTTAAAACTGGTTTCATGCCTGTGCTGAGCAAGACAAAAAAGTTATTTTCTCAGGGCATGCAATGCTTTGACATTAACAAGAGTATACATTTCAATTTTACACCAAACTACTGGGTGCAAACCTAATGTTAACAGTTTAAGTTAACTTTCCACATGATTCTGAGTTGTTTAAAACTGGTTTCATGCCTCTGCTGAGCAAGACAAAAAAGTTATTTTCTCAGGGCATATAATGCTATGACATTTCCAATAGTATACATTTAAATTTTACACCAAACTACTGTGTGTTAACCTAATGCAAACACCTTAAATCTACTTCCCAAATGATTCTGAGTTGTTTAAAACCTGTTTCATGCTTCTGTTGAGCAAGACAAAAAAGTTGTTTTCTCAGGGCAAGCAATGCTTTGACATTACCAATAGTATACATTTCAATGTTACACCAAACTACTGTGTGGAAACCTATTGGAAACACCTTAAGTTAACTTTCCACATGATTCTGAGTTGTTTAAAACTGGTTTCATGCCTGTGCTGAGCAAGACAAAAAAGTTATTTTCTCAGGGCATGCAATGCTTTGACATTACCAAGAGTATACATTTCAATTTTACACCAAACTACTGGGTGCAAACCTAATGTTAACAGTTTAGGTTAACTTTCCAGATGATTCTGAGTTGTTTAAAACTGGTTTCATGCCTCTGCTGAGCAAGACAAAAAAGTTATTTTCTCAGGACATGCATGCTTTGACATTACCAATAGTATACACTTCAATTTTACACCAAACTACTGTGTGCAAACCTAATGTTAACAGTTTAAGTTAACTTTCCACATGATTATGAGATGTTTAAAACTGGTTTCATGCTTCTGCAGAGCAAGACAAAAAAGTTATTTTCTCAGGGCATGCAATGCTTTGACATTACCAAGCGTATACATTTCAATCTTACACCAAACTACTGTGTGGAAACCTAATGGAAACACCTTAAGTTTACTTTCAACATGATTCTGAGTTCTTAAAAACTGATTTCATGCCTCTGTTGAGCAAGACAAAAAAGTTGTTTTCTCAGGACATGCATGCTTTGACATTACCAATAGTATACACTTCAATTTTACACCAAACTACTGTGTGCAAACCTAATGTTAACAGTTTAAGTTAACTTTCCACATGATTCTGAGTTGTTTAAAACTGGTTTCATGCCTGTGCTGAGCAAGACAAAAAAGTTATTTTCTCAGGGCATGCAATGCTTTGACATTAACAAGAGTATACATTTCAATTTTACACCAAACTACTGTGTGCAAACCTAATGTTAACAGTTTAAGTTTCTTTCCACATGATTATGAGATGTTTAAAACTGGTTTCATGCTTCTGCAGAGCAAGACAAAAAAGTTGTTTTCTCAGGGCATACAACGCTTTGACATTACCAATAGTATACATTTCAATTTTACACCAAACTACTGGGTGCAAACCTAATGTTAACAGTTTAAGTTAACTTTCCACATGATTCTGAGTTGTTTAAAACTGGTTTCATGCCTCTGCTGAGCAAGACAAAAAAGTTACTTTCTCAGGGCATATAATGCTATGACATTTCCAATAGTATACATTTAAATTTTACACCAAACTACTGTGTGTTAACCTAATGCAAACACCTTAAATCTACTTCCCAAATGATTCTGAGTTGTTTAAAACCTGTTTCATGCTTCTGTTGAGCAAGACAAAAAAGTTGTTTTCTCAGGGCAAGCAATGCTTTGACATTACCAATAGTATACATTTCAATGTTACACCAAACTACTGTGTGGAAACCTAATGGAAACACCTTAAGTTAACTTTCCACATGATTCTGAGTTCTTAAAAACTGATTTCATGCCTCTGTTGAGCAAGACAAAAAAGTTGTTTTCTCAGGACATGCATGCTTTGACATTACCAATAGTATACACTTCAATTTTACACCAAACTACTGTGTGCAAACCTAATGTTAACAGTTTAAGTTAACTTTCCACATGATTATGAGATGTTTAAAACTGTTTTAATGCTTCTGCAGAGCAAGACAAAAAAGTTGTTTTCTCAGGGCATACAATGCTTTGACATAACCAAGCGTATACATTTCAATCTTACACCAAACTGCTGTGTGGAAACCTAATGGAGACACCTTAAATCAACTTTCCACATGATTCTGAGTTGTTTAAAACTGGTTTCATGCCTGTGCTGAGCTAGACAAAAAAGTTATTTTCTCAGGGCACGCAATGCTTTGACATTACCAAGAGTATACATCTCAATTTTACACCAAACTACTGTGTGCAAACCTAATTCAAACACCTTAAATCAACTTCTCACATGATTCTGAGTTGTTTAAAACATGTTTCATGCCTCTGTTGAGCAAGACAAAAAAGTTGTTTTCTCAGGGCATACAATGCCTTGACATTACCAATAGTATACATTTCAATTTTACACCAAACTACTGTGTGGAAACCAAATGGAAACACTTTAAGTTAACTTTCCACATGATTCTGAGTTCTTAAAAACTGATTTCATGCCTCTGTTGAGCAAGACAAAAAAGTTGTTTTCTCAGGACATGCATGCTTTGACATTACCAATAGTATAGACTTCAATTTTACACCAAACTACTGTGTGCAAACCTAATGTTAACAGTTTAAGTTAACTTTCCACATGATTCTGAGTTGTTTAAAACTGGTTTCATGCCTCTGCTGAGCAAGACAAAAAAGTTGTTTTCTCAGGGCATACAACGCTTTGACATTACCAAGCGTATACATTTCAATCTTACACCAAACTACTGTGTGGAAACCTAATGGAAACACCTTAAGTTTACTTTCAACATGATTCTGAGTTCTTAAAAACTGATTTCATGCCTCTGTTGAGCAACAAAAAAGTTGTTTTCTCAGGACATGCATGCTTTGTTATTACCAATAGTATACACTTCAATTTTACACCAAACTACTGTGTGCAAACCTAATGTTAACAGTTTAAGTTAACTTTCCACATGATTCTGAGTTGTTTAAAACTGGTTTCATGCCTGTGCTGAGCAAGACAAAAAAGTTATTTTCTCAGGGCATGCAATGCTTTGACATTACCAAGAGTATACATTTCAATTTTACACCAAACTACTGTGTGCAAACCTAATGTTAACAGTTTAAGTTTCTTTCCACATGATTATGAGATGTTTAAAACTGGTTTCATGCTTCTGCAGAGCAAGACAAAAAAGTTGTTTTCTCAGGGCATACAACGCTTTGACATTACCAAGCGTATACATTTAAATTTTACACCAAACTACTGTGTGTTAACCTAATGCAAACACCTTAAATCTACTTCCCAAATGATTCTGAGTTGTTTAAAACCTGTTTCATGCTTCTGTTGAGCAAGACAAAAAAGTTGTTTTCTCAGGGCAAGCAATGCTTTGACATTACCAATAGTATACATTTCAATGTTACACCAAACTACTGTGTGGAAACCTAATGGAAACACCTTAAGTTAACTTTCCACATGATTCTGAGTTCTTAAAAACTGATTTCATGCCTCTGTTGAGCAAGACAAAAAAGTTGTTTTCTCAGGACATGCATGCTTTGACATTACCAATAGTATACACTTCAATTTTACTCCAAACTACTGTGTGCAAACCTAATGTTAACAGTTTAAGTTAACTTTCCACATGATTATGAGATGTTTAAAACTGGTTTCATGCTTCTGCAGAGCAAGACAAAAAAGTTGTTTTCTCAGGGCATACAACGCTTTGACATTACCAAGCGTATACATTTCAATCTTACACCAAACTGCTGTGTGGAAACCTAATGGAGACACCTTAAATCAACTTTCCACATGATTCTGAGTTGTTTAAAACCGGTTTCATGCCTGTGCTGAGCTAGACAAAAAAGTTATTTTCTCAGGGCACGCAATGCTTTGACATTACCAAGAGTATACATCTCAATTTTACACCAAACTACTGTGTGCAAACCTAATTCAAACGCCTTAAATCAACTTCTCACATGATTCTGAGTTGTTTAAAACATGTTTCATGCCTCTGTTGAGCAAGACAAAAAAGTTGTTTTCTCAGGGCATACAATGCCTTGACATTACCAATAGTATACATTTCAATTTTACACCAAACTACTGTGTGGAAACCTAATGGAAACACCTTAAGTTAACTTTCCACATGATTCTGAGTTCTTAAAAACTGATTTCATGCCTCTGTTGAGCAAGACAAAAAAGTTGTTTTCTCAGGACATGCATGCTTTGACATTACCAATAGTATAGACTTCAATTTTACACCAAACTACTGTGTGCAAACCTAATGTTAACAGTTTAAGTTAACTTTCCACATGATTCTGAGTTGTTTAAAACTGGTTTCATGCCTGTGCTGAGCAAGACAAAAAAGTTATTTTCTCAGGGCATGCAATGCTTTGACATTACCAAGAGTATACATTTCAATTTTACACCAAACTACTGGGTGCAAACCTAATGTTAACAGTTTAGGTTAACTTTCCAGATGATTCTGAGTTGTTTAAAACTGGTTTCATGCCTCTGCTGAGCAAGACAAAAAAGTTATTTTCTCAGGACATGCATGCTTTGACATTACCAATAGTATACACTTCAATTTTACACCAAACTACTGTGTGCAAACCTAATGTTAACAGTTTAAGTTAACTTTCCACATGATTATGAGATGTTTAAAACTGGTTTCATGCTTCTGCAGAGCAAGACAAAACAGTTATTTTCTCAGGGCATGCAATGCTTTGACATTACCAAGCGTATACATTTCAATCTTACACCAAACTACTGTGTGGAAACCTAATGGAAACACCTTAAGTTTACTTTCAACATGATTCTGAGTTCTTAAAAACTGATTTCATGCCTCTGTTGAGCAAGACAAAAAAGTTGTTTTCTCAGGACATGCATGCTTTGACATTACCAATAGTATACACTTCAATTTTACACCAAACTACTGTGTGCAAACCTAATGTTAACAGTTTAAGTTAACTTTCCACATGATTCTGAGTTGTTTAAAACTGGTTTCATGCCTGTGCTGAGCAAGACAAAAAAGTTATTTTCTCAGGGCATGCAATGCTTTGACATTAACAAGAGTATACATTTCAATTTTACACCAAACTACTGTGTGCAAACCTAATGTTAACAGTTTAAGTTTCTTTCCACATGATTATGAGATGTTTAAAACTGGTTTCATGCTTCTGCAGAGCAAGACAAAAAAGTTGTTTTCTCAGGGCATACAACGCTTTGACATTACCAATAGTATACATTTCAATTTTACACCAAACTACTGGGTGCAAACCTAATGTTAACAGTTTAAGTTAACTTTCCACATGATTCTGAGTTGTTTGAAACTGGTTTCATGCCTCTGCTGAGCAAGACAAAAAAGTTATTTTCTCAGGGCATATAATGCTATGACATTTCCAATAGTATACATTTAAATTTTACACCAAACTACTGTGTGCAAACCTAATGCAAACACCTTAAATCAACTTCTCACATGATTATGAGATGTTTAAAACATGTTTCATGCCTCTGTTGAGCAAGACAAAAAAGTTGTTTTCTCAGGGGATACAATGCCTTGACATTACCAATAGTATACATTTCAATTTTACACCAAACTACTGTGTGGAAACCTAATGGAAACACCTTAAGTTAACTTTCCACATGATTCTGAGTTCTTAAAAACTGATTTTATGCCTCTGTTGAGCAAGACAAAAAAGTTGTTTTCTCAGGACATGCATGCTTTGACATTACCAATAGTATAGACTTCAATTTTACACCAAACTACTGGGTGCAAACCTAATGTTAACAGTTTAAGTTAACTTTCCACATGATTCTGAGTTGTTTAAAACTGGTTTCATGGCTGTGCTGAGCAAGACAAAAAAGTTATTTTCTCAGGGCATGCAATGCTTTGACATTACCAAGAGTATACATTTCAATTTTACACCAAACTACTGGGTGCAAACCTAATGTTAACAGTTTAGGTTAACTTTCCAGATGATTCTGAGTTGTTTAAAACTGGTTTCATGCCTCTGCTGAGCAAGACAAAAAAGTTATTTTCTCAGGACATGCATGCTTTGACATTACCAATAGTATACACTTCAATTTTACACCAAACTACTGTGTGCAAACCTAATGTTAACAGTTTAAGTTAACTTTCCACATGATTATGAGATGTTTAAAACTGGTTTCATGCTTCTGCAGAGCAAGACAAAAAAGTTGTTTTCTCAGGGCATACAACGCTTTGACATTACCAAGCGTATACATTTCAATCTTACACCAAACTACTGTGTGGAAACCTAATGGAAACACCTTAAGTTTACTTTCAACATGATTCTGAGTTCTTAAAAACTGATTTCATGCCTCTGTTGAGCAAGACAAAAAAGTTGTTTTCTCAGGACATGCATGCTTTGACATTACCAATAGTATACACTTCAATTTTACACCAAACTACTGTGTGCAAACCTAATGTTAACAGTTTAAGTTAACTTTCCACATGATTCTGAGTTGTTTAAAACTGGTTTCATGCCTGTGCTGAGCAAGACAAAAAAGTTATTTTCTCAGGGCATGCAATGCTTTGACATTAACAAGAGTATACATTTCAATTTTACACCAAACTACTGGGTGCAAACCTAATGTTAACAGTTTAAGTTAACTTTCCACATGATTCTGAGTTGTTTAAAACTGGTTTCATGCCTCTGCTGAGCAAGACAAAAAAGTTATTTTCTCAGGGCATATAATGCTATGACATTTCCAATAGTATACATTTAAATTTTACACCAAACTACTGTGTGTTAACCTAATGCAAACACCTTAAATCTACTTCCCAAATGATTCTGAGTTGTTTAAAACCTGTTTCATGCTTCTGTTGAGCAAGACAAAAAAGTTGTTTTCTCAGGGCAAGCAATGCTTTGACATTACCAATAGTATACATTTCAATGTTACACCAAACTACTGTGTGGAAACCTATTGGAAACACCTTAAGTTAACTTTCCACATGATTCTGAGTTGTTTAAAACTGGTTTCATGCCTGTGCTGAGCAAGACAAAAAAGTTATTTTCTCAGGGCATGCAATGCTTTGACATTACCAAGAGTATACATTTCAATTTTACACCAAACTACTGGGTGCAAACCTAATGTTAACAGTTTAGGTTAACTTTCCAGATGATTCTGAGTTGTTTAAAACTGGTTTCATGCCTCTGCTGAGCAAGACAAAAAAGTTATTTTCTCAGGACATGCATGCTTTGACATTACCAATAGTATACACTTCAATTTTACACCAAACTACTGTGTGCAAACCTAATGTTAACAGTTTAAGTTAACTTTCCACATGATTATGAGATGTTTAAAACTGGTTTCATGCTTCTGCAGAGCAAGACAAAAAAGTTATTTTCTCAGGGCATGCAATGCTTTGACATTACCAAGCGTATACATTTCAATCTTACACCAAACTACTGTGTGGAAACCTAATGGAAACACCTTAAGTTTACTTTCAACATGATTCTGAGTTCTTAAAAACTGATTTCATGCCTCTGTTGAGCAAGACAAAAAAGTTGTTTTCTCAGGACATGCATGCTTTGACATTACCAATAGTATACACTTCAATTTTACACCAAACTACTGTGTGCAAACCTAATGTTAACAGTTTAAGTTAACTTTCCACATGATTCTGAGTTGTTTAAAACTGGTTTCATGCCTGTGCTGAGCAAGACAAAAAAGTTATTTTCTCAGGGCATGCAATGCTTTGACATTAACAAGAGTATACATTTCAATTTTACACCAAACTACTGTGTGCAAACCTAATGTTAACAGTTTAAGTTTCTTTCCACATGATTATGAGATGTTTAAAACTGGTTTCATGCTTCTGCAGAGCAAGACAAAAAAGTTGTTTTCTCAGGGCATACAACGCTTTGACATTACCAATAGTATACATTTCAATTTTACACCAAACTACTGGGTGCAAACCTAATGTTAACAGTTTAAGTTAACTTTCCACATGATTCTGAGTTGTTTAAAACTGGTTTCATGCCTCTGCTGAGCAAGACAAAAAAGTTACTTTCTCAGGGCATATAATGCTATGACATTTCCAATAGTATACATTTAAATTTTACACCAAACTACTGTGTGTTAACCTAATGCAAACACCTTAAATCTACTTCCCAAATGATTCTGAGTTGTTTAAAACCTGTTTCATGCTTCTGTTGAGCAAGACAAAAAAGTTGTTTTCTCAGGGCAAGCAATGCTTTGACATTACCAATAGTATACATTTCAATGTTACACCAAACTACTGTGTGGAAACCTAATGGAAACACCTTAAGTTAACTTTCCACATGATTCTGAGTTCTTAAAAACTGATTTCATGCCTCTGTTGAGCAAGACAAAAAAGTTGTTTTCTCAGGACATGCATGCTTTGACATTACCAATAGTATACACTTCAATTTTACACCAAACTACTGTGTGCAAACCTAATGTTAACAGTTTAAGTTAACTTTCCACATGATTATGAGATGTTTAAAACTGTTTTAATGCTTCTGCAGAGCAAGACAAAAAAGTTGTTTTCTCAGGGCATACAATGCTTTGACATAACCAAGCGTATACATTTCAATCTTACACCAAACTGCTGTGTGGAAACCTAATGGAGACACCTTAAATCAACTTTCCACATGATTCTGAGTTGTTTAAAACTGGTTTCATGCCTGTGCTGAGCTAGACAAAAAAGTTATTTTCTCAGGGCACGCAATGCTTTGACATTACCAAGAGTATACATCTCAATTTTACACCAAACTACTGTGTGCAAACCTAATTCAAACACCTTAAATCAACTTCTCACATGATTCTGAGTTGTTTAAAACATGTTTCATGCCTCTGTTGAGCAAGACAAAAAAGTTGTTTTCTCAGGGCATACAATGCCTTGACATTACCAATAGTATACATTTCAATTTTACACCAAACTACTGTGTGGAAACCAAATGGAAACACTTTAAGTTAACTTTCCACATGATTCTGAGTTCTTAAAAACTGATTTCATGCCTCTGTTGAGCAAGACAAAAAAGTTGTTTTCTCAGGACATGCATGCTTTGACATTACCAATAGTATAGACTTCAATTTTACACCAAACTACTGTGTGCAAACCTAATGTTAACAGTTTAAGTTAACTTTCCACATGATTCTGAGTTGTTTAAAACTGGTTTCATGCCTCTGCTGAGCAAGACAAAAAAGTTGTTTTCTCAGGGCATACAACGCTTTGACATTACCAAGCGTATACATTTCAATCTTACACCAAACTACTGTGTGGAAACCTAATGGAAACACCTTAAGTTTACTTTCAACATGATTCTGAGTTCTTAAAAACTGATTTCATGCCTCTGTTGAGCAACAAAAAAGTTGTTTTCTCAGGACATGCATGCTTTGTTATTACCAATAGTATACACTTCAATTTTACACCAAACTACTGTGTGCAAACCTAATGTTAACAGTTTAAGTTAACTTTCCACATGATTCTGAGTTGTTTAAAACTGGTTTCATGCCTGTGCTGAGCAAGACAAAAAAGTTATTTTCTCAGGGCATGCAATGCTTTGACATTACCAAGAGTATACATTTCAATTTTACACCAAACTACTGTGTGCAAACCTAATGTTAACAGTTTAAGTTTCTTTCCACATGATTATGAGATGTTTAAAACTGGTTTCATGCTTCTGCAGAGCAAGACAAAAAAGTTGTTTTCTCAGGGCATACAACGCTTTGACATTACCAAGCGTATACATTTAAATTTTACACCAAACTACTGTGTGTTAACCTAATGCAAACACCTTAAATCTACTTCCCAAATGATTCTGAGTTGTTTAAAACCTGTTTCATGCTTCTGTTGAGCAAGACAAAAAAGTTGTTTTCTCAGGGCAAGCAATGCTTTGACATTACCAATAGTATACATTTCAATGTTACACCAAACTACTGTGTGGAAACCTAATGGAAACACCTTAAGTTAACTTTCCACATGATTCTGAGTTCTTAAAAACTGATTTCATGCCTCTGTTGAGCAAGACAAAAAAGTTGTTTTCTCAGGACATGCATGCTTTGACATTACCAATAGTATACACTTCAATTTTACTCCAAACTACTGTGTGCAAACCTAATGTTAACAGTTTAAGTTAACTTTCCACATGATTATGAGATGTTTAAAACTGGTTTCATGCTTCTGCAGAGCAAGACAAAAAAGTTGTTTTCTCAGGGCATACAACGCTTTGACATTACCAAGCGTATACATTTCAAACTTACACCAAACTGCTGTGTGGAAACCTAATGGAGACACCTTAAATCAACTTTCCACATGATTCTGAGTTGTTTAAAACTGGTTTCATGCCTGTGCTGAGCTAGACAAAAAAGTTATTTTCTCAGGGCACGCAATGCTTTGACATTACCAAGAGTATACATCTCAATTTTACACCAAACTACTGTGTGCAAACCTAATTCAAACGCCTTAAATCAACTTCTCACATGATTCTGAGTTGTTTAAAACATGTTTCATGCCTCTGTTGAGCAAGACAAAAAAGTTGTTTTCTCAGGGCATACAATGCCTTGACATTACCAATAGTATACATTTCAATTTTACACCAAACTACTGTGTGGAAACCTAATGGAAACACCTTAAGTTAACTTTCCACATGATTCTGAGTTCTTAAAAACTGATTTCATGCCTCTGTTGAGCAAGACAAAAAAGTTGTTTTCTCAGGACATGCATGCTTTGACATTACCAATAGTATAGACTTCAATTTTACACCAAACTACTGTGTGCAAACCTAATGTTAACAGTTTAAGTTAACTTTCCACATGATTCTGAGTTGTTTAAAACTGGTTTCATGCTTCTGCAGAGCAAGACAAAAAAGTTATTTTCTCAGGGCATGCAATGCTTTGACATTACCAAGCGTATACATTTCAATCTTACACCAAACTACTGTGTGGAAACCTAATGGAAACACCTTAAGTTTACTTTCAACATGATTCTGAGTTCTTAAAAACTGATTTCATGCCTCTGTTGAGCAAGACAAAAAAGTTGTTTTCTCAGGACATGCATGCTTTGACATTACCAATAGTATACACTTCAATTTTACACCAAACTACTGTGTGCAAACCTAATGTTAACAGTTTAAGTTAACTTTCCACATGATTCTGAGTTGTTTAAAACTGGTTTCATGGCTGTGCTGAGCAAGACAAAAAAGTTATTTTCTCAGGGCATGCAATGCTTTGACATTACCAAGAGTATACATTTCAATTTTACACCAAACTACTGTGTGCAAACCTAATGTTAACAGTTTAAGTTTCTTTCCACATGATTATGAGATGTTTAAAACTGGTTTCATGCTTCTGCAGAGCAAGACAAAAAAGTTGTTTTCTCAGGGCATACAACGCTTTGACATTACCAATAGTATACATTTCAATTTTACACCAAACTACTGGGTGCAAACCTAATGTTAACAGTTTAAGTTAACTTTCCACATGATTCTGAGTTGTTTAAAACTGGTTTCATGCCTCTGCTGAGCAAGACAAAAAAGTTATTTTCTCAGGGCATATAATGCTATGACATTTCCAATAGTATACATTTAAATTTTACACCAAACTACTGTGTGTTAACCTAATGCAAACACCTTAAATCTACTTCCCAAATGATTCTGAGTTGTTTAAAACCTGTTTCATGCTTCTGTTGAGCAAGACAAAAAAGTTGTTTTCTCAGGGCAAGCAATGCTTTGACATTACCAATAGTATACATTTCAATGTTACACCAAACTACTGTGTGGAAACCTAATGGAAACACCTTAAGTTAACTTTCCACATGATTCTGAGTTCTTAAAAACTGATTTCATGCCTCTGTTGAGCAAGACAAAAAAGTTGTTTTCTCAGGACATGCATGCTTTGACATTACCAATAGTATACACTTCAATTTTACACCAAACTACTGTGTGCAAACCTAATGTTAACAGTTTAAGTTAACTTTCCACATGATTATGAGATGTTTAAAACTGTTTTAATGCTTCTGCAGAGCAAGACAAAAAAGTTGTTTTCTCAGGGCATACAATGCTTTGACATAACCAAGCGTATACATTTCAATCTTACACCAAACTGCTGTGTGGAAACCTAATGGAGACACCTTAAATCAACTTTCCACATGATTCTGAGTTGTTTAAAACTGGTTTCATGCCTGTGCTGAGCTAGACAAAAAAGTTATTTTCTCAGGGCACGCAATGCTTTGACATTACCAAGAGTATACATCTCAATTTTACACCAAACTACTGTGTGCAAACCTAATTCAAACACCTTAAATCAACTTCTCACATGATTCTGAGTTGTTTAAAACATGTTTCATGCCTCTGTTGAGCAAGACAAAAAAGTTGTTTTCTCAGGGCATACAATGCCTTGACATTACCAATAGTATACATTTCAATTTTACACCAAACTACTGTGTGGAAACCAAATGGAAACACTTTAAGTTAACTTTCCACATGATTCTGAGTTCTTAAAAACTGATTTCATGCCTCTGTTGAGCAAGACAAAAAAGTTGTTTTCTCAGGACATGCATGCTTTGACATTACCAATAGTATAGACTTCAATTTTACACCAAACTACTGTGTGCAAACCTAATGTTAACAGTTTAAGTTAACTTTCCACATGATTCTGAGTTGTTTAAAACTGGTTTCATGCCTCTGCTGAGCAAGACAAAAAAGTTGTTTTCTCAGGGCATACAACGCTTTGACATTACCAAGCGTATACATTTCAATCTTACACCAAACTACTGTGTGGAAACCTAATGGAAACACCTTAAGTTTACTTTCAACATGATTCTGAGTTCTTAAAAACTGATTTCATGCCTCTGTTGAGCAACAAAAAAGTTGTTTTCTCAGGACATGCATGCTTTGTTATTACCAATAGTATACACTTCAATTTTACACCAAACTACTGTGTGCAAACCTAATGTTAACAGTTTAAGTTAACTTTCCACATGATTCTGAGTTGTTTAAAACTGGTTTCATGCCTGTGCTGAGCAAGACAAAAAAGTTATTTTCTCAGGGCATGCAATGCTTTGACATTACCAAGAGTATACATTTCAATTTTACACCAAACTACTGTGTGCAAACCTAATGTTAACAGTTTAAGTTTCTTTCCACATGATTATGAGATGTTTAAAACTGGTTTCATGCTTCTGCAGAGCAAGACAAAAAAGTTGTTTTCTCAGGGCATACAACGCTTTGACATTACCAAGCGTATACATTTAAATTTTACACCAAACTACTGTGTGTTAACCTAATGCAAACACCTTAAATCTACTTCCCAAATGATTCTGAGTTGTTTAAAACCTGTTTCATGCTTCTGTTGAGCAAGACAAAAAAGTTGTTTTCTCAGGGCAAGCAATGCTTTGACATTACCAATAGTATACATTTCAATGTTACACCAAACTACTGTGTGGAAACCTAATGGAAACACCTTAAGTTAACTTTCCACATGATTCTGAGTTCTTAAAAACTGATTTCATGCCTCTGTTGAGCAAGACAAAAAAGTTGTTTGCTCAGGACATGCATGCTTTGACATTACCAATAGTATACACTTCAATTTTACTCCAAACTACTGTGTGCAAACCTAATGTTAACAGTTTAAGTTAACTTTCCACATGATTATGAGATGTTTAAAACTGGTTTCATGCTTCTGCAGAGCAAGACAAAAAAGTTGTTTTCTCAGGGCATACAACGCTTTGACATTACCAAGCGTATACATTTCAATCTTACACCAAACTGCTGTGTGGAAACCTAATGGAGACACCTTAAATCAACTTTCCACATGATTCTGAGTTGTTTAAAACTGGTTTCATGCCTGTGCTGAGCTAGACAAAAAAGTTATTTTCTCAGGGCACGCAATGCTTTGACATTACCAAGAGTATACATCTCAATTTTACACCAAACTACTGTGTGCAAACCTAATTCAAACGCCTTAAATCAACTTCTCACATGATTCTGAGTTGTTTAAAACATGTTTCATGCCTCTGTTGAGCAAGACAAAAAAGTTGTTTTCTCAGGGCATACAATGCCTTGACATTACCAATAGTATACATTTCAATTTTACACCAAACTACTGTGTGGAAACCTAATGGAAACACCTTAAGTTAACTTTCCACATGATTCTGAGTTCTTAAAAACTGATTTCATGCCTCTGTTGAGCAAGACAAAAAAGTTGTTTTCTCAGGACATGCATGCTTTGACATTACCAATAGTATAGACTTCAATTTTACACCAAACTACTGTGTGCAAACCTAATGTTAACAGTTTAAGTTAACTTTCCACATGATTCTGAGTTGTTTAAAACTGGTTTCATGCTTCTGCAGAGCAAGACAAAAAAGTTATTTTCTCAGGGCATGCAATGCTTTGACATTACCAAGCGTATACATTTCAATCTTACACCAAACTACTGTGTGGAAACCTAATGGAAACACCTTAAGTTTACTTTCAACATGATTCTGAGTTCTTAAAAACTGATTTCATGCCTCTGTTGAGCAAGACAAAAAAGTTGTTTTCTCAGGACATGCATGCTTTGACATTACCAATAGTATACACTTCAATTTTACACCAAACTACTGTGTGCAAACCTAATGTTAACAGTTTAAGTTAACTTTCCACATGATTCTGAGTTGTTTAAAACTGGTTTCATGCCTGTGCTGAGCAAGACAAAAAAGTTATTTTCTCAGGGCATGCAATGCTTTGACATTAACAAGAGTATACATTTCAATTTTACACCAAACTACTGTGTGCAAACCTAATGTTAACAGTTTAAGTTTCTTTCCACATGATTATGAGATGTTTAAAACTGGTTTCATGCTTCTGCAGAGCAAGACAAAAAAGTTGTTTTCTCAGGGCATACAACGCTTTGACATTACCAATAGTATACATTTCAATTTTACACCAAACTACTGGGTGCAAACCTAATGTTAACAGTTTAAGTTAACTTTCCACATGATTCTGAGTTGTTTAAAACTGGTTTCATGCCTCTGCTGAGCAAGACAAAAAAGTTATTTTCTCAGGGCATATAATGCTATGACATTTCCAATAGTATACATTTAAATTTTACACCAAACTACTGTGTGTTAACCTAATGCAAACACCTTAAATCTACTTCCCAAATGATTCTGAGTTGTTTAAAACCTGTTTCATGCTTCTGTTGAGCAAGACAAAAAAGTTGTTTTCTCAGGGCAAGCAATGCTTTGACATTACCAATAGTATACATTTCAATGTTACACCAAACTACTGTGTGGAAACCTAATGGAAACACCTTAAGTTAACTTTCCACATGATTCTGAGTTCTTAAAAACTGATTTCATGCCTCTGTTGAGCAATTCAAAAAAGTTGTTTTCTCAGGACATGCATGCTTTGACATTACCAATAGTATACACTTCAATTTTACACCAAACTACTGTGTGCAAACCTAATGTTAACAGTTTAAGTTAACTTTCCACATGATTATGAGATGTTTAAAACTGTTTTAATGCTTCTGCAGAGCAAGACAAAAAAGTTGTTTTCTCAGGGCATACAATGCTTTGACATAACCAAGCGTATACATTTCAATCTTACACCAAACTGCTGTGTGGAAACCTAATGGAGACACCTTAAATCAACTTTCCACATGATTCTGAGTTGTTTAAAACTGGTTTCATGCCTGTGCTGAGCTAGACAAAAAAGTTATTTTCTCAGGGCACGCAATGCTTTGACATTACCAAGAGTATACATCTCAATTTTACACCAAACTACTGTGTGCAAACCTAATTCAAACACCTTAAATCAACTTCTCACATGATTCTGAGTTGTTTAAAACATGTTTCATGCCTCTGTTGAGCAAGACAAAAAAGTTGTTTTCTCAGGGCATACAATGCCTTGACATTACCAATAGTATACATTTCAATTTTACACCAAACTACTGTGTGGAAACCTAATGGAAACACTTCAAGTTAACTTTCCACATGATTCTGAGTTCTTAAAAACTGATTTCATGCCTCTGTTGAGCAAGACAAAAAAGTTGTTTTCTCAGGACATGCATGCTTTGACATTACCAATAGTATAGACTTCAATTTTACACCAAACTACTGTGTGCAAACCTAATGTTAACAGTTTAAGTTAACTTTCCACATGATTCTGAGTTGTTTAAAACTGGTTTCAGTCCTGTGCTGAGCAAGACAAAAAAGTTATTTTCTCAGGGCATGCAATGCTTTGACATTACCAAGAGTATACATTTCAATTTTACACCAAACTACTGGGTGCAAACCTAATGTTAACAGTTTAGGTTAACTTTCCAGATGATTCTGAGTTGTTTAAAACTGGTTTCATGCCTCTGCTGAGCAAGACAAAAAAGTTATTTTCTCAGGACATGCATGCTTTGACATTACCAATAGTATACACTTCAATTTTACACCAAACTACTGTGTGCAAACCTAATGTTAACAGTTTAAGTTAACTTTCCACATGATTATGAGATGTTTAAAACTGGTTTCATGCTTCTGCAGAGCAAGACAAAAAAGTTGTTTTCTCAGGGCATACAACGCTTTGACATTACCAAGCGTATACATTTCAATCTTACACCAAACTACTGTGTGGAAACCTAATGGAAACACCTTAAGTTTACTTTCAACATGATTCTGAGTTCTTAAAAACTGATTTCATGCCTCTGTTGAGCAAGACAAAAAAGTTGTTTTCTCAGGACATGCATGCTTTGACATTACCAATAGTATACACTTCAATTTTACACCAAACTACTGTGTGCAAACCTAATGTTAACAGTTTAAGTTAACTTTCCACATGATTCTGAGTTGTTTAAAACTGGTTTCATGCCTGTGCTGAGCAAGACAAAAAAGTTATTTTCTCAGGGCATGCAATGCTTTGACATTAACAAGAGTATACATTTCAATTTTACACCAAACTACTGTGTGCAAACCTAATGTTAACAGTTTAAGTTTCTTTCCACATGATTATGAGATGTTTAAAACTGGTTTCATGCTTCTGCAGAGCAAGACAAAAAAGTTGTTTTCTCAGGGCATACAACGCTTTGACATTACCAATAGTATACATTTCAATTTTACACCAAACTACTGGGTGCAAACCTAATGTTAACAGTTTAAGTTAACTTTCCTCATGATTCTGAGTTGTTTAAAACTGGTTTCATGCCTCTGCTGAGCAAGACAAAAAAGTTATTTTCTCAGGGCATATAATGCTATGACATTTCCAATAGTATACATTTAAATTTTACACCAAACTACTGTGTGTTAACCTAATGCAAACACCTTAAATCTACTTCCCAAATGATTCTGAGTTGTTTAAAACCTGTTTCATGCTTCTGTTGAGCAAGACAAAAAAGTTGTTTTCTCAGGGCAAGCAATGCTTTGACATTACCAATAGTGTACATTTCAATGTTACACCAAACTACTGTGTGGAAACCTAATGGAAACACCTTAAGTTAACTTTCCACATGATTCTGAGTTCTTAAAAACTGATTTCATGCCTCTGTTGAGCAAGACAAAAAAGTTGTTTTCTCAGGACATGCATGCTTTGACATTACCAATAGTATATACTTCAATTTTACACCAAACTACTGTGTGCAAACCTAATGTTAACAGTTTAAGTTAACTTTCCACATGATTATGAGATGTTTAAAACTGGTTTCATGCTTCTGCAGAGCAAGACAAAAAAGTTGTTTTCTCAGGGCATACAACGCTTTGACATTACCAAGCGTATACATTTCAATCTTACACCAAACTACTGTGTGGAAACCTAATGGAAACACCTTAAGTTTACTTTCAACATGATTCTGAGTTCTTAAAAACTGATTTCATGCCTCTGTTGAGCAAGACAAAAAAGTTGTTTTCTCAGGACATGCATGCTTTGACATTACCAATAGTATACACTTCAATTTTACACCAAACTACTGTGTGCAAACCTAATGTTAACAGTTTAAGTTAACTTTCCACATGATTCTGAGTTGTTTAAAACTGGTTTCATGCCTGTGCTGAGCAAGACAAAAAAGTTATTTTCTCAGGGCATGCAATGCTTTGACATTAACAAGAGTATACATTTCAATTTTACACCAAACTACTGTGTGCAAACCTAATGTTAACAGTTTAAGTTTCTTTCCACATGATTATGAGATGTTTAAAACTGGTTTCATGCTTCTGCAGAGCAAGACAAAAAAGTTGTTTTCTCAGGGCATACAACGCTTTGACATTACCAATAGTATACATTTCAATTTTACACCAAACTACTGGGTGCAAACCTAATGTTAACAGTTTAAGTTAACTTTCCACATGATTCTGAGTTGTTTAAAACTGGTTTCATGCCTCTGCTGAGCAAGACAAAAAAGTTATTTTCTCAGGGCATATAATGCTATGACATTTCCAATAGTATACATTTAAATTTTACACCAAACTACTGTGTGTTAACCTAATGCAAACACCTTAAATCTACTTCCCAAATGATTCTGAGTTGTTTAAAACCTGTTTCATGCTTCTGTTGAGCAAGACAAAAAAGTTGTTTTCTCAGGGCAAGCAATGCTTTGACATTACCAATAGTATACATTTCAATGTTACACCAAACTACTGTGTGGAAACCTAATGGAAACACCTTAAGTTAACTTTCCACATGATTCTGAGTTCTTAAAAACTGATTTCATGCCTCTGTTGAGCAAGACAAAAAAGTTGTTTTCTCAGGACATGCATGCTTTGACATTACCAATAGTATACACTTCAATTTTACACCAAACTACTGTGTGCAAACCTAATGTTAACAGTTTAAGTTAACTTTCCACATGATTCTGAGTTGTTTAAAACTGGTTTCATGCCTGTGCTGAGCAAGACAAAAAAGTTATTTTCTCAGGGCATGCAATGCTTTGACATTAACAAGAGTATACATTTCAATTTTACACCAAACTACTGTGTGCAAACCTAATGTTAACAGTTTAAGTTTCTTTCCACATGATTTTATTTGAGATGTTTAAAACTGGTTTCATGCTTCTGCAGAGCAAGACAAAAAAGTTGTTTTCTCAGGGCATACAACGCTTTGACATTACCAATAGTATACATTTCAATTTTACACCAAACTACTGGGTGCAAACCTAATGTTAACAGTTTAAGTTAACTTTCCACATGATTCTGAGTTGTTTAAAACTGGTTTCATGCCTCTGCTGAGCAAGACAAAAAAGTTATTTTCTCAGGGCATATAATGCTATGACATTTCCAATAGTATACATTTAAATTTTACACCAAACTACTGTGTGTTAACCTAATGCAAACACCTTAAATCTACTTCCCAAATGATTCTGAGTTGTTTAAAACCTGTTTCATGCTTCTGTTGAGCAAGACAAAAAAGTTGTTTTCTCAGGGCAAGCAATGCTTTGACATTACCAATAGTATACATTTCAATGTTACACCAAACTACTGTTTGGAAACCTAATGGAAACACCTTAAGTTAACTTTCCACATGATTCTGAGTTCTTAAAAACTGATTTCATGCCTCTGTTGAGCAAGACAAAAAAGTTGTTTTCTCAGGACATGCATGCTTTGACATTACCAATAGTATACACTTCAATTTTACACCAAACTACTGTGTGCAAACCTAATGTTAACAGTTTAAGTTAACTTTCCACATGATTATGAGATGTTTAAAACTGTTTTAATGCTTCTGCAGAGCAAGACAAAAAAGTTGTTTTCTCAGGGCATACAATGCTTTGACATAACCAAGCGTATACATTTCAATCTTACACCAAACTGCTGTGTGGAAACCTAATGGAGACACCTTAAATCAACTTTCCACATGATTCTGAGTTGTTTAAAACTGGTTTCATGCCTGTGCTGAGCTAGACAAAAAAGTTATTTTCTCAGGGCACGCAATGCTTTGACATTACCAAGAGTATACATCTCAATTTTACACCAAACTACTGTGTGCAAACCTAATTCAAACACCTTAAATCAACTTCTCACATGATTCTGAGTTGTTTAAAACATGTTTCATGCCTCTGTTGAGCAAGACAAAAAAGTTGTTTTCTCAGGGCATACAATGCCTTGACATTACCAAGAGTATACATTTCAATTTTACACCAAACTACTGTGTGCAAACCTAATTCAAACACCTTAAATCAACTTCTCACATGATTCTGAGTTCTTAAAAACTGATTTCATGCCTCTGTTGAGCAAGACAAAAAAGTTGTTTTCTCAGGACATGCATGCTTTGACATTACCAATAGTATAGACTTCAATTTTACACCAAACTGCTGTGTGCAACCCTAATGTTAACAGTTTAAGTTAACTTTCCACATGATTCTGAGTTGTTTAAAACTGGTTTCATGCCTGTGCTGAGCAAGACAAAAAAGTTATTTTCTCAGGGCATGCAATGCTTTGACATTACCAAGAGTATACATTTCAATTTTACACCAAACTACTGGGTGCAAACCTAATGTTAACAGTTTAGGTTAACTTTCCAGATGATTCTGAGTTGTTTAAAACTGGTTTCATGCCTCTGCTGAGCAAGACAAAAAAGTTATTTTCTCAGGACATGCATGCTTTGACATTACCAATAGTATACACTTCAATTTTACACCAAACTACTGTGTGCAAACCTAATGTTAACAGTTTAAGTTAACTTTCCACATGATTATGAGATGTTTAAAACTGGTTTCATGCTTCTGCAGAGCAAGACAAAAAAGTTGTTTTCTCAGGGCATACAACGCTTTGACATTACCAAGCGTATACATTTCAATCTTACACCAAACTACTGTGTGGAAACCTAATGGAAACACCTTAAGTTTACTTTCAACATGATTCTGAGTTCTTAAAAACTGATTTCATGCCTCTGTTGAGCAAGACAAAAAAGTTGTTTTCTCAGGACATGCATGCTTTGACATTACCAATAGTATACACTTCAATTTTACACCAAACTACTGTGTGCAAACCTAATGTTAACAGTTTAAGTTAACTTTCCACATGATTCTGAGTTGTTTAAAACTGGTTTCATGCCTGTGCTGAGCAAGACAAAAAAGTTATTTTCTCAGGGCATGCAATGCTTTGACATTAACAAGAGTATACATTTCAATTTTACACCAAACTACTGTGTGCAAACCTAATGTTAACAGTTTAAGTTTCTTTCCACATGATTATGAGATGTTTAAAACTGGTTTCATGCTTCTGCAGAGCAAGACAAAAAAGTTGTTTTCTCAGGGCATACAACGCTTTGACATTACCAATAGTATACATTTCAATTTTACACCAAACTACTGGGTGCAAACCTAATGTTAACAGTTTAAGTTAACTTTCCACATGATTCTGAGTTGTTTAAAACTGGTTTCATGCCTCTGCTGAGCAAGACAAAAAAGTTATTTTCTCAGGGCATATAATGCTATGACATTTCCAATAGTATACATTTAAATTTTACACCAAACTACTGTGTGTTAACCTAATGCAAACACCTTAAATCTACTTCCCAAATGATTCTGAGTTGTTTAAAACCTGTTTCATGCTTCTGTTGAGCAAGACAAAAAAGTTGTTTTCTCTGGGCAAGCAATGCTTTGACATTACCAATAGTATACATTTCAATGTTACACCAAACTACTGTGTGGAAACCTAATGGAAACACCTTAAGTTAACTTTCCACATGATTCTGAGTTCTTAAAAACTGATTTCATGCCTCTGTTGAGCAAGACAAAAAAGTTGTTTTCTCAGGACATGCATGCTTTGACATTACCAATAGTATACACTTCAATTTTACACCAAACTACTGTGTGCAAACCTAATGTTAACAGTTTAAGTTAACTTTCCACATGATTATGAGATGTTTAAAACTGTTTTAATGCTTCTGCAGAGCAAGACAAAAAAGTTGTTTTCTCAGGGCATACAATGCTTTGACATAACCAAGCGTATACATTTCAATCTTACACCAAACTGCTGTGTGGAAACCTAATGGAGACACCTTAAATCAACTTTCCACATGATTCTGAGTTGTTTAAAACTGGTTTCATGCCTGTGCTGAGCTAGACAAAAAAGTTATTTTCTCAGGGCACGCAATGCTTTGACATTACCAAGAGTATACATCTCAATTTTACACCAAACTACTGTGTGCAAACCTAATTCAAACACCTTAAATCAACTTCTCACATGATTCTGAGTTGTTTAAAACATGTTTCATGCCTCTGTTGAGCAAGACAAAAAAGTTGTTTTCTCAGGGCATACAATGCCTTGACATTACCAAGAGTATACATTTCAATTTTACACCAAACTACTGTGTGGAAACCTAATGGAAACACTTTAAGTTAACTTTCCACATGATTCTGAGTTCTTAAAAACTGATTTCATGCCTCTGTTGAGCAAGACAAAAAAGTTGTTTTCTCAGGACATGCATGCTTTGACATTACCAATAGTATAGACTTCAATTTTACACCAAACTACTGTGTGCAACCCTAATGTTAACAGTTTAAGTTAACTTTCCACATGATTCTGAGTTGTTTAAAACTGGTTTCATGCCTGTGCTGAGCAAGACAAAAAAGTTATTTTCTCAGGGCATGCAATGCTTTGACATTACCAAGAGTATACATTTCAATTTTACACCAAACTACTGGGTGCAAACCTAATGTTAACAGTTTAGGTTAACTTTCCAGATGATTCTGAGTTGTTTAAAACTGGTTTCATGCCTCTGCTGAGCAAGACAAAAAAGTTATTTTCTCAGGACATGCATGCTTTGACATTACCAATAGTATACACTTCAATTTTACACCAAACTACTGTGTGCAAACCTAATGTTAACAGTTTAAGTTAACTTTCCACATGATTATGAGATGTTTAAAACTGGTTTCATGCTTCTGCAGAGCAAGACAAAAAAGTTGTTTTCTCAGGGCATACAACGCTTTGACATTACCAAGCGTATACATTTCAATCTTACACCAAACTACTGTGTGGAAACCTAATGGAAACACCTTAAGTTTACTTTCAACATGATTCTGAGTTCTTAAAAACTGATTTCATGCCTCTGTTGAGCAAGACAAAAAAGTTGTTTTCTCAGGACATGCATGCTTTGACATTACCAATAGTATACACTTCAATTTTACACCAAACTACTGTGTGCAAACCTAATGTTAACAGTTTAAGTTAACTTTCCACATGATTCTGAGTTGTTTAAAACTGGTTTCATGCCTGTGCTGAGCAAGACAAAAAAGTTATTTTCTCAGGGCATGCAATGCTTTGACATTAACAAGAGTATACATTTCAATTTTACACCAAACTACTGTGTGCAAACCTAATGTTAACAGTTTAAGTTTCTTTCCACATGATTATGAGATGTTTAAAACTGGTTTCATGCTTCTGCAGAGCAAGACAAAAAAGTTGTTTTCTCAGGGCATACAACGCTTTGACATTACCAATAGTATACATTTCAATTTTACACCAAACTACTGGGTGCAAACCTAATGTTAACAGTTTAAGTTAACTTTCCACATGATTCTGAGTTGTTTAAAACTGGTTTCATGCCTCTGCTGAGCAAGACAAAAAAGTTATTTTCTCAGGGCATATAATGCTATGACATTTCCAATAGTATACATTTAAATTTTACACCAAACTACTGTGTGTTAACCTAATGCAAACACCTTAAATCTACTTCCCAAATGATTCTGAGTTGTTTAAAACCTGTTTCATGCTTCTGTTGAGCAAGACAAAAAAGTTGTTTTCTCAGGGCAAGCAATGCTTTGACATTACCAATAGTATACATTTCAATGTTACACCAAACTACTGTGTGGAAACCTAATGGAAACACCTTAAGTTAACTTTCCACATGATTCTGAGTTCTTAAAAACTGATTTCATGCCTCTGTTGAGCAAGACAAAAAAGTTATTTTCTCAGGA
Organism: Mobula birostris; assembly: GCF_030028105.1. Taxonomy (NCBI): domain Eukaryota; kingdom Metazoa; phylum Chordata; class Chondrichthyes; order Myliobatiformes; family Myliobatidae; genus Mobula; species Mobula birostris. The sequence goes on along the minus strand of NW_027274548.1, from coordinate 67,454 downwards.
CATGCATGCTTTGACATTACCAATATAATACATCTCAATTTTACACCAAACTACTGTGTGCAAACCTAATGTTAACAGTTTAAGTTAACTTTCCACATGATTATGAGATGTTTAAAACTGGTTTCATGCTTCTGCAGAGCAAGACAAAAAAGTTGTTTTCTCAGGGCATACAACGCTTTGACATTACCAAGCGTATACATTTCAATCTTACACCAAACTACTGTGTGCAAACCTAATGGAAACACCTTAAGTTTACTTTCAACATGATTCTGAGTTCTTAAAAACTGATTTCATGCCTCTGTTGAGCAAGACAAAAAAGTTGTTTTCTCAGGACATGCATGCTTTGTCATTACCAATAGTATACACTTCAATTTTACACCAAACTACTGTGTGCAAACCTAATGTTAACAGTTTAAGTTAACTTTCCACATGATTCTGAGTTGTTTAAAACTGGTTTCATGCCTGTGCTGAGCAAGACAAAAAAGTTATTTTCTCAGGGCATGCAATGCTTTGACATTACAAAGAGTATACATTTCAATTTTACACCAAACTACTGTGTGCAAACCTAATGTTAACAGTTTAAGTTAACTTTCCACATGATTATGAGATGTTTAAAACTGGTTTCATGCTTCTGCCGAGCAAGACAAAAAAGTTGTTTTCTCAGGGCATACAACGCTTTGACATTACCAAGCGTATACATTTCAATCTTACACCAAACTACTGTGTGGAAACCTAATGGAAACACCTTAAGTTTACATTCAACATGATTCTGAGTTCTTAAAAACTGATTTCATGCCTCTGTTGAGCAAGACAAAAAAGTTGTTTTCTCAGGACATGCATGCTTTGACATTACCAATAGTATACACTTCAATTTTACACCAAACTACTGTGTGCAAACCTAATGTTAACAGTTTAAGTTAACTTTCCACATGATTCTGAGTTGTTTAAAACTGGTTTCATGCCTGTGCTGAGCAAGACAAAAAAGTTATTTTCTCAGGGCATGCAATGCTTTGACATTAACAAGAGTATACATTTCAATTTTACACCAAACTACTGTGTGCAAACCTAATGTTAACAGTTTAAGTTTCTTTCCACATGATTATGAGATGTTTAAAACTGGTTTCATGCTTCTGCAGAGCAAGACAAAAAAGTTGTTTTCTCAGGGCATACAACGCTTTGACATTACCAATAGTATACATTTCAATTTTACACCAAACTACTGGGTGCAAACCTAATGTTAACAGTTTAAGTTAACTTTCCACATGATTCTGAGTTGTTTAAAACTGGTTTCATGCCTCTGCTGAGCAAGACAAAAAAGTTATTTTCTCAGGGCATATAATGCTATGACATTTCCAATAGTATACATTTAAATTTTACACCAAACTACTGTGTGTTAACCTAATGCAAACACCTTAAATCTACTTCCCAAATGATTCTGAGTTGTTTAAAACCTGTTTCATGCTTCTGTTGAGCAAGACAAAAAAGTTGTTTTCTCAGGGCAAGCAATGCTTTGACATTACCAATAGTATACATTTCAATGTTACACCAAACTACTGTGTGGAAACCTAATGGAAACACCTTAAGTTAACTTTCCACATGATTCTGAGTTCTTAAAAACTGATTTCATGCCTCTGTTGAGCAAGACAAAAAAGTTGTTTTCTCAGGACATGCATGCTTTGACATTACCAATAGTATACACTTCAATTTTACACCAAACTACTGTGTGCAAACCTAATGTTAACAGTTTAAGTTAACTTTCCACATGATTATGAGATGTTTAAAACTGTTTTAATGCTTCTGCAGAGCAAGACAAAAAAGTTGTTTTCTCAGGGCATACAATGCTTTGACATAACCAAGCGTATACATTTCAATCTTACACCAAACTGCTGTGTGGAAACCTAATGGAGACACCTTAAATCAACTTTCCACATGATTCTGAGTTGTTTAAAACTGGTTTCATGCCTGTGCTGAGCTAGACAAAAAAGTTATTTTCTCAGGGCACGCAATGCTTTGACATTACCAAGAGTATACATCTCAATTTTACACCAAACTACTGTGTGCAAACCTAATTCAAACACCTTAAATCAACTTCTCACATGATTCTGAGTTGTTTAAAACATGTTTCATGCCTCTGTTGAGCAAGACAAAAAAGTTGTTTTCTCAGGGCATACAATGCCTTGACATTACCAAGAGTATACATTTCAATTTTACACCAAACTACTGTGTGGAAACCTAATGGAAACACTTTAAGTTAACTTTCCACATGATTCTGAGTTCTTAAAAACTGATTTCATGCCTCTGTTGAGCAAGACAAAAAAGTTGTTTTCTCAGGACATGCATGCTTTGACATTACCAATAGTATAGACTTCAATTTTACACCAAACTACTGTGTGCAACCCTAATGTTAACAGTTTAAGTTAACTTTCCACATGATTCTGAGTTGTTTAAAACTGGTTTCATGCCTGTGCTGAGCAAGACAAAAAAGTTATTTTCTCAGGGCATGCAATGCTTTGACATTACCAAGAGTATACATTTCAATTTTACACCAAACTACTGGGTGCAAACCTAATGTTAACAGTTTAGGTTAACTTTCCAGATGATTCTGAGTTGTTTAAAACTGGTTTCATGCCTCTGCTGAGCAAGACAAAAAAGTTATTTTCTCAGGACATGCATGCTTTGACATTACCAATAGTATACACTTCAATTTTACACCAAACTACTGTGTGCAAACCTAATGTTAACAGTTTAAGTTAACTTTCCACATGATTATGAGATGTTTAAAACTGGTTTCATGCTTCTGCAGAGCAAGACAAAAAAGTTGTTTTCTCAGGGCATACAACGCTTTGACATTACCAAGCGTATACATTTCAATCTTACACCAAACTACTGTGTGGAAACCTAATGGAAACACCTTAAGTTTACTTTCAACATGATTCTGAGTTCTTAAAAACTGATTTCATGCCTCTGTTGAGCAAGACAAAAAAGTTGTTTTCTCAGGCCATGCATGCTTTGACATTACCAATAGTATACACTTCAATTTTACACCAAACTACTGTGTGCAAACCTAATGTTAACAGTTTAAGTTAACTTTCCACATGATTCTGAGTTGTTTAAAACTGGTTTCATGCCTGTGCTGAGCAAGACAAAAAAGTTATTTTCTCAGGGCATGCAATGCTTTGACATTAACAAGAGTATACATTTCAATTTTACACCAAACTACTGTGTGCAAACCTAATGTTAACAGTTTAAGTTTCTTTCCACATGATTATGAGATGTTTAAAACTGGTTTCATGCTTCTGCAGAGCAAGACAAAAAAGTTGTTTTCTCAGGGCATACAACGCTTTGACATTACCAATAGTATACATTTCAATTTTACACCAAACTACTGGGTGCAAACCTAATGTTAACAGTTTAAGTTAACTTTCCACATGATTCTGAGTTGTTTAAAACTGGTTTCATGCCTCTGCTGAGCAAGACAAAAAAGTTATTTTCTCAGGGCATATAATGCTATGACATTTCCAATAGTATACATTTAAATTTTACACCAAACTACTGTGTGTTAACCTAATGCAAACACCTTAAATCTACTTCCCAAATGATTCTGAGTTGTTTAAAACCTGTTTCATGCTTCTGTAGAGCAAGACAAAAAAGTTGTTTTCTCAGGGCAAGCAATGCTTTGACATTACCAATAGTATACATTTCAATGTTACACCAAACTACTGTGTGGAAACCTAATGGAAACACCTTAAGTTAACTTTCCACATGATTCTGAGTTCTTAAAAACTGATTTCATGCCTCTGTTGAGCAAGACAAAAAAGTTATTTTCTCAGGACATGCATGCTTTGACATTACCAATAGTATACATCTCAATTTTACACCAAACTACTGTGTGCAAACCTAATTCAAACACCTTAAATCAACTTCTCACATGATTATGAGATGTTTAAAACATGTTTCATGCCTCTGTTGAGCAAGACAAAAAAGTTGTTTTCTCAGGGGATACAATGCCTTGACATTACCAATAGTATACATTTCAATTTTACACCAAACTACTGTGTGGAAACCTAATGGAAACACCTTAAGTTAACTTTCCACATGATTCTGAGTTCTTAAAAACTGATTTTATGCCTCTGTTGAGCAAGACAAAAAAGTTGTTTTCTCAGGACATGCATGCTTTGACATTACCAATAGTATAGACTTCAATTTTACACCAAACTACTGGGTGCAAACCTAATGTTAACAGTTTAAGTTAACTTTCCACATGATTCTGAGTTGTTTAAAACTGGTTTCATGGCTGTGCTGAGCAAGACAAAAAAGTTATTTTCTCAGGGCATGCAATGCTTTGACATTACCAAGAGTATACATTTCAATTTTACACCAAACTACTGGGTGCAAACCTAATGTTAACAGTTTAGGTTAACTTTCCAGATGATTCTGAGTTGTTTAAAACTGGTTTCATGCCTCTGCTGAGCAAGACAAAAAAGTTATTTTCTCAGGACATGCATGCTTTGACATTACCAATAGTATACACTTCAATTTTACACCAAACTACTGTGTGCAAACCTAATGTTAACAGTTTAAGTTAACTTTCCACATGATTATGAGATGTTTAAAACTGGTTTCATGCTTCTGCAGAGCAAGACAAAAAAGTTGTTTTCTCAGGGCATACAACGCTTTGACATTACCAAGCGTATACATTTCAATCTTACACCAAACTACTGTGTGGAAACCTAATGGAAACACCTTAAGTTTACTTTCAACATGATTCTGAGTTCTTAAAAACTGATTTCATGCCTCTGTTGAGCAAGACAAAAAAGTTGTTTTCTCAGGACATGCATGCTTTGACATTACCAATAGTATACACTTCAATTTTACACCAAACTACTGTGTGCAAACCTAATGTTAACAGTTTAAGTTAACTTTCCACATGATTCTGAGTTGTTTAAAACTGGTTTCATGCCTGTGCTGAGCAAGACAAAAAAGTTATTTTCTCAGGGCATGCAATGCTTTGACATTAACAAGAGTATACATTTCAATTTTACACCAAACTACTGTGTGCAAACCTAATGTTAACAGTTTAAGTTTCTTTCCACATGATTATGAGATGTTTAAAACTGGTTTCATGCTTCTGCAGAGCAAGACAAAAAAGTTGTTTTCTCAGGGCATACAACGCTTTGACATTACCAATAGTATACATTTCAATTTTACACCAAACTACTGGGTGCAAACCTAATGTTAACAGTTTAAGTTAACTTTCCACATGATTCTGAGTTGTTTAAAACTGGTTTCATGCCTCTGCTGAGCAAGACAAAAAAGTTATTTTCTCAGGGCATATAATGCTATGACATTTCCAATAGTATACATTTAAATTTTACACCAAACTACTGTGTGTTAACCTAATGCAAACACCTTAAATCTACTTCCCAAATGATTCTGAGTTGTTTAAAACCTGTTTCATGCTTCTGTTGAGCAAGACAAAAAAGTTGTTTTCTCAGGGCAAGCAATGCTTTGACATTACCAATAGTATACATTTCAATGTTACACCAAACTACTGTGTGGAAACCTAATGGAAACACCTTAAGTTAACTTTCCACATGATTCTGAGTTCTTAAAAACTGATTTCATGCCTCTGTTGAGCAAGACAAAAAAGTTGTTTTCTCAGGACATGCATGCTTTGACATTACCAATAGTATACACTTCAATTTTACACCAAACTACTGTGTGCAAACCTAATGTTAACAGTTTAAGTTAACTTTCCACATGATTATGAGATGTTTAAAACTGTTTTAATGCTTCTGCAGAGCAAGACAAAAAAGTTGTTTTCTCAGGGCATACAATGCTTTGACATAACCAAGCGTATACATTTCAATCTTACACCAAACTGCTGTGTGGAAACCTAATGGAGACACCTTAAATCAACTTTCCACATGATTCTGAGTTGTTTAAAACTGGTTTCATGCCTGTGCTGAGCTAGACAAAAAAGTTATTTTCTCAGGGCACGCAATGCTTTGACATTACCAAGAGTATACATCTCAATTTTACACCAAACTACTGTGTGCAAACCTAATTCAAACACCTTAAATCAACTTCTCACATGATTCTGAGTTGTTTAAAACATGTTTCATGCCTCTGTTGAGCAAGACAAAAAAGTTGTTTTCTCAGGGCATACAATGCCTTGACATTACCAATAGTATACATTTCAATTTTACACCAAACTACTGTGTGGAAACCTAATGGAAACACTTTAAGTTAACTTTCCACATGATTCTGAGTTCTTAAAAACTGATTTCATGCCTCTGTTGAGCAAGACAAAAAAGTTGTTTTCTCAGGACATGCATGCTTTGACATTACCAATAGTATACACTTCAATTTTACACCAAACTACTGTGTGCAAACCTAATGTTAACAGTTTAAGTTAACTTTCCACATGATTATGAGATGTTTAAAACTGTTTTAATGCTTCTGCAGAGCAAGACAAAAAAGTTGTTTTCTCAGGGCATACAATGCTTTGACATAACCAAGCGTATACATTTCAATCTTACACCAAACTGCTGTGTGGAAACCTAATGGAGACACCTTAAATCAACTTTCCACATGATTCTGAGTTGTTTAAAACTGGTTTCATGCCTGTGCTGAGCTAGACAAAAAAGTTATTTTCTCAGGGCACGCAATGCTTTGACATTACCAAGAGTATACATCTCAATTTTACACCAAACTACTGTGTGCAAACCTAATTCAAACACCTTAAATCAACTTCTCACATGATTCTGAGTTGTTTAAAACATGTTTCATGCCTCTGTTGAGCAAGACAAAAAAGTTGTTTTCTCAGGGCATACAATGCCTTGACATTACCAATAGTATACATTTCAATTTTACACCAAACTACTGTGTGGAAACCTAATGGAAACACTTTAAGTTAACTTTCCACATGATTCTGAGTTCTTAAAAACTGATTTCATGCCTCTGTTGAGCAAGACAAAAAAGTTGTTTTCTCAGGACATGCATGCTTTGACATTACCAATAGTATAGACTTCAATTTTACACCAAACTACTGTGTGCAAACCTAATGTTAACAGTTTAAGTTAACTTTCCACATGATTCTGAGTTGTTTAAAACTGGTTTCATGCCTCTGCTGCGCAAGACAAAAAAGTTGTTTTCTCAGGGCATACAACGCTTTGACATTACCAAGCGTATACATTTCAATCTTACACCAAACTACTGTGTGGAAACCTAATGGAAACACCTTAAGTTTACTTTCAACATGATTCTGAGTTCTTAAAAACTGATTTCATGCCTCTGTTGAGCAACAAAAAAGTTGTTTTCTCAGGACATGCATGCTTTGTTATTACCAATAGTATACACTTCAATTTTACACCAAACTACTGTGTGCAAACCTAATGTTAACAGTTTAAGTTAACTTTCCACATGATTCTGAGTTGTTTAAAACTGGTTTCATGCCTGTGCTGAGCAAGACAAAAAAGTTATTTTCTCAGGGCATGCAATGCTTTGACATTACCAAGAGTATACATTTCAATTTTACACCAAACTACTGTGTGCAAACCTAATGTTAACAGTTTAAGTTTCTTTCCACATGATTATGAGATGTTTAAAACTGGTTTCATGCTTCTGCAGAGCAAGACAAAAAAGTTGTTTTCTCAGGGCATACAACGCTTTGACATTACCAAGCGTATACATTTAAATTTTACACCAAACTACTGTGTGTTAACCTAATGCAAACACCTTAAATCTACTTCCCAAATGATTCTGAGTTGTTTAAAACCTGTTTCATGCTTCTGTTGAGCACGACAAAAAAGTTGTTTTCTCAGGGCAAGCAATGCTTTGACTTTACCAGTAGTATACATTTCAATGTTACACCAAACTACTGTGTGGAAACCTAATGGAAACACCTTAAGTTAACTTTCCACATGATTCTGAGTTCTTAAAAACTGATTTCATGCCTCTGTTGAGCAAGACAAAAAAGTTGTTTTCTCAGGACATGCATGCTTTGACATTACCAATAGTATACACTTCAATTTTACTCCAAACTACTGTGTGCAAACCTAATGTTAACAGTTTAAGTTAACTTTCCACATGATTATGAGATGTTTAAAACTGGTTTCATGCTTCTGCAGAGCAAGACAAAAAAGTTGTTTTCTCAGGGCATACAACGCTTTGACATTACCAAGCGTATACATTTCAATCTTACACCAAACTGCTGTGTGGAAACCTAATGGAGACACCTTAAATCAACTTTCCACATGATTCTGAGTTGTTTAAAACCGGTTTCATGCCTGTGCTGAGCTAGACAAAAAAGTTATTTTCTCAGGGCACGCAATGCTTTGACATTACCAAGAGTATACATCTCAATTTTACACCAAACTACTGTGTGCAAACCTAATTCAAACGCCTTAAATCAACTTCTCACATGATTCTGAGTTGTTTAAAACATGTTTCATGCCTCTGTTGAGCAAGACAAAAAAGTTGTTTTCTCAGGGCATACAATGCCTTGACATTACCAATAGTATACATTTCAATTTTACACCAAACTACTGTGTGGAAACCTAATGGAAACACCTTAAGTTAACTTTCCACATGATTCTGAGTTCTTAAAAACTGATTTCATGCCTCTGTTGAGCAAGACAAAAAAGTTGTTTTCTCAGGACATGCATGCTTTGACATTACCAATAGTATACACTTCAATTTTACACCAAACTACTGTGTGCAAACCTAATGTTAACAGTTTAAGTTAACTTTCCACATGATTCTGAGTTGTTTAAAACTGGTTTCATGCCTGTGCTGAGCAAGACAAAAAAGTTATTTTCTCAGGGCATGCAATGCTTTGACATTACCAAGAGTATACATTTCAATTTTACACCAAACTACTGGGTGCAAACCTAATGTTAACAGTTTAGGTTAACTTTCCAGATGATTCTGAGTTGTTTAAAACTGGTTTCATGCCTCTGCTGAGCAAGACAAAAAAGTTATTTTCTCAGGACATGCATGCTTTGACATTACCAATAGTATACACTTCAATTTTACACCAAACTACTGTGTGCAAACCTAATGTTAACAGTTTAAGTTAACTTTCCACATGATTATGAGATGTTTAAAACTGGTTTCATGCTTCTGCAGAGCAAGACAAAAAAGTTATTTTCTCAGGGCATGCAATGCTTTGACATTACCAAGCGTATACATTTCAATCTTACACCAAACTACTGTGTGGAAACCTAATGGAAACACCTTAAGTTTACTTTCAACATGATTCTGAGTTCTTAAAAACTGATTTCATGCCTCTGTTGAGCAAGACAAAAAAGTTGTTTTCTCAGGACATGCATGCTTTGACATTACCAATAGTATACACTTCAATTTTACACCAAACTACTGTGTGCAAACCTAATGTTAACAGTTTAAGTTAACTTTCCACATGATTCTGAGTTGTTTAAAACTGGTTTCATGCCTGTGCTGAGCAAGACAAAAAAGTTATTTTCTCAGGGCATGCAATGCTTTGACATTAACAAGAGTATACATTTCAATTTTACACCAAACTACTGTGTGCAAACCTAATGTTAACAGTTTAAGTTTCTTTCCACATGATTATGAGATGTTTAAAACTGGTTTCATGCTTCTGCAGAGCAAGACAAAAAAGTTGTTTTCTCAGGGCATACAACGCTTTGACATTACCAATAGTATACATTTCAATTTTACACCAAACTACTGGGTGCAAACCTAATGTTAACAGTTTAAGTTAACTTTCCACATGATTCTGAGTTGTTTGAAACTGGTTTCATGCCTCTGCTGAGCAAGACAAAAAAGTTATTTTCTCAGGGCATATAATGCTATGACATTTCCAATAGTATACATTTAAATTTTACACCAAACTACTGTGTGTTAACCTAATGCAAACACCTTAAATCTACTTCCCAAATGATTCTGAGTTGTTTAAAACCTGTTTCATGCTTCTGTTGAGCAAGACAAAAAAGTTGTTTTCTCAGGGCAAGCAATGCTTTGACATTACCAATAGTATACATTTCAATTTTACACCAAACTACTGGGTGCAAACCTAATGTTAACAGTTTAGGTTAACTTTCCAGATGATTCTGAGTTGTTTAAAACTGGTTTCATGCCTCTGCTGAGCAAGACAAAAAAGTTATTTTCTCAGGACATGCATGCTTTGACATTACCAATAGTATACACTTCAATTTTACACCAAACTACTGTGTGCAAACCTAATGTTAACAGTTTAAGTTAACTTTCCACATGATTATGAGATGTTTAAAACTGGTTTCATGCTTCTGCAGAGCAAGACAAAAAAGTTGTTTTCTCAGGGCATACAACGCTTTGACATTACCAAGCTTATACATTTCAATCTTACACCAAACTACTGTGTGGAAACCTAATGGAAACACCTTAAGTTTACTTTCAACATGATTCTGAGTTCTTAAAAACTGATTTCATGCCTCTGTTGAGCAAGACAAAAAAGTTGTTTTCTCAGGACATGCATGCTTTGACATTACCAATAGTATACACTTCAATTTTACACCAAACTACTGTGTGCAAACCTAATGTTAACAGTTTAAGTTAACTTTCCACATGATTCTGAGTTGTTTAAAACTGGTTTCATGCCTGTGCTGAGCAAGACAAAAAAGTTATTTTCTCAGGGAATGCAATGCTTTGACATTAACAAGAGTATACATTTCAATTTTACACCAAACTACTGTGTGCAAACCTAATGTTAACAGTTTAAGTTTCTTTCCACATGATTATGAGATGTTTAAAACTGGTTTCATGCTTCTGCAGAGCAAGACAAAAAAGTTGTTTTCTCAGGGCATACAACGCTTTGACATTACCAATAGTATACATTTCAATTTTACACCAAACTACTGGGTGGAAACCTAATGTTAACAGTTTAAGTTAACTTTCCACATGATTCTGAGTTGTTTAAAACTGGTTTCATGCCTCTGCTGAGCAAGACAAAAAAGTTATTTTCTCAGGGCATATAATGCTATGACATTTCCAATAGTATACATTTAAATTTTACACCAAACTACTGTGTGCAAACCTAATGCAAACACCTTAAATCAACTTCTCACATGATTATGAGATGTTTAAAACATGTTTCATGCCTCTGTTGAGCAAGACAAAAAAGTTGTTTTCTCAGGGGATACAATGCCTTGACATTACCAATAGTATACATTTCAATTTTACACCAAACTACTGTGTGGAAACCTAATGGAAACACCTTAAGTTAACTTTCCACATGATTCTGAGTTCTTAAAAACTGATTTTATGCCTCTGTTGAGCAAGACAAAAAAGTTGTTTTCTCAGGACATGCATGCTTTGACATTACCAATAGTATAGACTTCAATTTTACACCAAACTACTGGGTGCAAACCTAATGTTAACAGTTTAAGTTAACTTTCCACATGATTCTGAGTTGTTTAAAACTGGTTTCATGGCTGTGCTGAGCAAGACAAAAAAGTTATTTTCTCAGGGCATGCAATGCTTTGACATTACCAAGAGTATACATTTCAATTTTACACCAAACTACTGGGTGCAAACCTAATGTTAACAGTTTAGGTTAACTTTCCAGATGATTCTGAGTTGTTTAAAACTGGTTTCATGCCTCTGCTGAGCAAGACAAAAAAGTTATTTTCTCAGGACATGCATGCTTTGACATTACCAATAGTATACACTTCAATTTTACACCAAACTACTGTGTGCAAACCTAATGTTAACAGTTTAAGTTAACTTTCCACATGATTATGAGATGTTTAAAACTGGTTTCATGCTTCTGCAGAGCAAGACAAAAAAGTTGTTTTCTCAGGGCATACAACGCTTTGACATTACCAAGCGTATACATTTCAATCTTACACCAAACTACTGTGTGGAAACCTAATGGAAACACCTTAAGTTTACTTTCAACATGATTCTGAGTTCTTAAAAACTGATTTCATGCCTCTGTTGAGCAAGACAAAAAAGTTGTTTTCTCAGGACATGCATGCTTTGACATTACCAATAGTATACACTTCAATTTTACACCAAACTACTGTGTGCAAACCTAATGTTAACAGTTTAAGTTAACTTTCCACATGATTCTGAGTTGTTTAAAACTGGTTTCATGCCTGTGCTGAGCAAGACAAAAAAGTTATTTTCTCAGGGCATGCAATGCTTTGACATTAACAAGAGTATACATTTCAATTTTACACCAAACTACTGTGTGCAAACCTAATTCAAACACCTTAAATCAACTTCTCACATGATTATGAGATGTTTAAAACATGTTTCATGCCTCTGTTGAGCAAGACAAAAAAGTTGTTTTCTCAGGGGATACAATGCCTTGACATTACCAATAGTATACATTTCAATTTTACACCAAACTACTGTGTGGAAACCTAATGGAAACACCTTAAGTTAACTTTCCACATGATTCTGAGTTCTTAAAAACTGATTTTATGCCTCTGTTGAGCAAGACAAAAAAGTTGTTTTCTCAGGACATGCATGCTTTGACATTACCAATAGTATAGACTTCAATTTTACACCAAACTACTGGGTGCAAACCTAATGTTAACAGTTTAAGTTAACTTTCCACATGATTCTGAGTTGTTTAAAACTGGTTTCATGGCTGTGCTGAGCAAGACAAAAAAGTTATTTTCTCAGGGCATGCAATGCTTTGACATTACCAAGAGTATACATTTCAATTTTACACCAAACTACTGGGTGCAAACCTAATGTTAACAGTTTAGGTTAACTTTCCAGATGATTCTGAGTTGTTTAAAACTGGTTTCATGCCTCTGCTGAGCAAGACAAAAAAGTTATTTTCTCAGGACATGCATGCTTTGACATTACCAATAGTATACACTTCAATTTTACACCAAACTACTGTGTGCAAACCTAATGTTAACAGTTTAAGTTAACTTTCCACATGATTATGAGATGTTTAAAACTGGTTTCATGCTTCTGCAGAGCAAGACAAAAAAGTTGTTTTCTCAGGGCATACAACGCTTTGACATTACCAAGCGTATACATTTCAATCTTACACCAAACTACTGTGTGGAAACCTAATGGAAACACCTTAAGTTTACTTTCAACATGATTCTGAGTTCTTAAAAACTGATTTCATGCCTCTGTTGAGCAAGACAAAAAAGTTGTTTTCTCAGGACATGCATGCTTTGACATTACCAATAGTATACACTTCAATTTTACACCAAACTACTGTGTGCAAACCTAATGTTAACAGTTTAAGTTAACTTTCCACATGATTCTGAGTTGTTTAAAACTGGTTTCATGCCTGTGCTGAGCAAGACAAAAAAGTTATTTTCTCAGGGCATGCAATGCTTTGACATTAACAAGAGTATACATTTCAATTTTACACCAAACTACTGTGTGCAAACCTAATGTTAACAGTTTAAGTTTCTTTCCACATGATTATGAGATGTTTAAAACTGGTTTCATGCTTCTGCAGAGCAAGACAAAAAAGTTGTTTTCTCAGGGCATACAACGCTTTGACATTACCAATAGTATACATTTCAATTTTACACCAAACTACTGGGTGCAAACCTAATGTTAACAGTTTAAGTTAACTTTCCACATGATTCTGAGTTGTTTAAAACTGGTTTCATGCCTCTGCTGAGCAAGACAAAAAAGTTATTTTCTCAGGGCATATAATGCTATGACATTTCCAATAGTATACATTTAAATTTTACACCAAACTACTGTGTGTTAACCTAATGCAAACACCTTAAATCTACTTCCCAAATGATTCTGAGTTGTTTAAAACCTGTTTCATGCTTCTGTTGAGCAAGACAAAAAAGTTGTTTTCTCAGGGCAAGCAATGCTTTGACATTACCAATAGTATACATTTCAATGTTACACCAAACTACTGTGTGGAAACCTAATGGAAACACCTTAAGTTAACTTTCCACATGATTCTGAGTTCTTAAAAACTGATTTCATGCCTCTGTTGAGCAAGACAAAAAAGTTGTTTTCTCAGGACATGCATGCTTTGACATTACCAATAGTATACACTTCAATTTTACACCAAACTACTGTGTGCAAACCTAATGTTAACAGTTTAAGTTAACTTTCCACATGATTATGAGATGTTTAAAACTGTTTTAATGCTTCTGCAGAGCAAGACAAAAAAGTTGTTTTCTCAGGGCATACAATGCTTTGACATAACCAAGCGTATACATTTCAATCTTACACCAAACTGCTGTGTGGAAACCTAATGGAGACACCTTAAATCAACTTTCCACATGATTCTGAGTTGTTTAAAACTGGTTTCATGCCTGTGCTGAGCTAGACAAAAAAGTTATTTTCTCAGGGCACGCAATGCTTTGACATTACCAAGAGTATACATCTCAATTTTACACCAAACTACTGTGTGCAAACCTAATTCAAACACCTTAAATCAACTTCTCACATGATTCTGAGTTGTTTAAAACATGTTTCATGCCTCTGTTGAGCAAGACAAAAAAGTTGTTTTCTCAGGGCATACAATGCCTTGACATTACCAATAGTATACATTTCAATTTTACACCAAACTACTGTGTGGAAACCTAATGGAAACACTTTAAGTTAACTTTCCACATGATTCTGAGTTCTTAAAAACTGATTTCATGCCTCTGTTGAGCAAGACAAAAAAGTTGTTTTCTCAGGACATGCATGCTTTGACATTACCAATAGTATACACTTCAATTTTACACCAAACTACTGTGTGCAAACCTAATGTTAATAGTTTAAGTTAACTTTCCACATGATTATGAGATGTTTAAAACTGTTTTAATGCTTCTGCAGAGCAAGACAAAAAAGTTGTTTTCTCAGGGCATACAATGCTTTGACATAACCAAGCGTATACATTTCAATCTTACACCAAACTGCTGTGTGGAAACCTAATGGAGACACCTTAAATCAACTTTCCACATGATTCTGAGTTGTTTAAAACTGGTTTCATGCCTGTGCTGAGCTAGACAAAAAAGTTATTTTCTCAGGGCACGCAATGCTTTGACATTACCAAGAGTATACATCTCAATTTTACACCAAACTACTGTGTGCAAACCTAATTCAAACACCTTAAATCAACTTCTCACATGATTCTGAGTTGTTTAAAACATGTTTCATGCCTCTGTTGAGCAAGACAAAAAAGTTGTTTTCTCAGGGCATACAATGCCTTGACATTACCAATAGTATACATTTCAATTTTACACCAAACTACTGTGTGGAAACCTAATGGAAACACTTTAAGTTAACTTTCCACATGATTCTGAGTTCTTAAAAACTGATTTCATGCCTCTGTTGAGCAAGACAAAAAAGTTGTTTTCTCAGGACATGCATGCTTTGACATTACCAATAGTATAGACTTCAATTTTACACCAAACTACTGTGTGCAAACCTAATGTTAACAGTTTAAGTTAACTTTCCACATGATTCTGAGTTGTTTAAAACTGGTTTCATGCCTCTGCTGCGCAAGACAAAAAAGTTGTTTTCTCAGGGCATACAACGCTTTGACATTACCAAGCGTATACATTTCAATCTTACACCAAACTACTGTGTGGAAACCTAATGGAAACACCTTAAGTTTACTTTCAACATGATTCTGAGTTCTTAAAAACTGATTTCATGCCTCTGTTGAGCAACAAAAAAGTTGTTTTCTCAGGACATGCATGCTTTGTTATTACCAATAGTATACACTTCAATTTTACACCAAACTACTGTGTGCAAACCTAATGTTAACAGTTTAAGTTAACTTTCCACATGATTCTGAGTTGTTTAAAACTGGTTTCATGCCTGTGCTGAGCAAGACAAAAAAGTTATTTTCTCAGGGCATGCAATGCTTTGACATTACCAAGAGTATACATTTCAATTTTACACCAAACTACTGTGTGCAAACCTAATGTTAACAGTTTAAGTTTCTTTCCACATGATTATGAGATGTTTAAAACTGGTTTCATGCTTCTGCAGAGCAAGACAAAAAAGTTGTTTTCTCAGGGCATACAACGCTTTGACATTACCAAGCGTATACATTTAAATTTTACACCAAACTACTGTGTGTTAACCTAATGCAAACACCTTAAATCTACTTCCCAAATGATTCTGAGTTGTTTAAAACCTGTTTCATGCTTCTGTTGAGCACGACAAAAAAGTTGTTTTCTCAGGGCAAGCAATGCTTTGACTTTACCAGTAGTATACATTTCAATGTTACACCAAACTACTGTGTGGAAACCTAATGGAAACACCTTAAGTTAACTTTCCACATGATTCTGAGTTCTTAAAAACTGATTTCATGCCTCTGTTGAGCAAGACAAAAAAGTTGTTTTCTCAGGACATGCATGCTTTGACATTACCAATAGTATACACTTCAATTTTACTCCAAACTACTGTGTGCAAACCTAATGTTAACAGTTTAAGTTAACTTTCCACATGATTATGAGATGTTTAAAACTGGTTTCATGCTTCTGCAGAGCAAGACAAAAAAGTTGTTTTCTCAGGGCATACAACGCTTTGACATTACCAAGCGTATACATTTCAATCTTACACCAAACTGCTGTGTGGAAACCTAATGGAGACACCTTAAATCAACTTTCCACATGATTCTGAGTTGTTTAAAACCGGTTTCATGCCTGTGCTGAGCTAGACAAAAAAGTTATTTTCTCAGGGCACGCAATGCTTTGACATTACCAAGAGTATACATCTCAATTTTACACCAAACTACTGTGTGCAAACCTAATTCAAACGCCTTAAATCAACTTCTCACATGATTCTGAGTTGTTTAAAACATGTTTCATGCCTCTGTTGAGCAAGACAAAAAAGTTGTTTTCTCAGGGCATACAATGCCTTGACATTACCAATAGTATACATTTCAATTTTACACCAAACTACTGTGTGGAAACCTAATGGAAACACCTTAAGTTAACTTTCCACATGATTCTGAGTTCTTAAAAACTGATTTCATGCCTCTGTTGAGCAAGACAAAAAAGTTGTTTTCTCAGGACATGCATGCTTTGACATTACCAATAGTATACACTTCAATTTTACACCAAACTACTGTGTGCAAACCTAATGTTAACAGTTTAAGTTAACTTTCCACATGATTCTGAGTTGTTTAAAACTGGTTTCATGCCTGTGCTGAGCAAGACAAAAAAGTTATTTTCTCAGGGCATGCAATGCTTTGACATTACCAAGAGTATACATTTCAATTTTACACCAAACTACTGGGTGCAAACCTAATGTTAACAGTTTAGGTTAACTTTCCAGATGATTCTGAGTTGTTTAAAACTGGTTTCATGCCTCTGCTGAGCAAGACAAAAAAGTTATTTTCTCAGGACATGCATGCTTTGACATTACCAATAGTATACACTTCAATTTTACACCAAACTACTGTGTGCAAACCTAATGTTAACAGTTTAAGTTAACTTTCCACATGATTATGAGATGTTTAAAACTGGTTTCATGCTTCTGCAGAGCAAGACAAAAAAGTTATTTTCTCAGGGCATGCAATGCTTTGACATTACCAAGCGTATACATTTCAATCTTACACCAAACTACTGTGTGGAAACCTAATGGAAACACCTTAAGTTTACTTTCAACATGATTCTGAGTTCTTAAAAACTGATTTCATGCCTCTGTTGAGCAAGACAAAAAAGTTGTTTTCTCAGGACATGCATGCTTTGACATTACCAATAGTATACACTTCAATTTTACACCAAACTACTGTGTGCAAACCTAATGTTAACAGTTTAAGTTAACTTTCCACATGATTCTGAGTTGTTTAAAACTGGTTTCATGCCTGTGCTGAGCAAGACAAAAAAGTTATTTTCTCAGGGCATGCAATGCTTTGACATTAACAAGAGTATACATTTCAATTTTACACCAAACTACTGTGTGCAAACCTAATGTTAACAGTTTAAGTTTCTTTCCACATGATTATGAGATGTTTAAAACTGGTTTCATGCTTCTGCAGAGCAAGACAAAAAAGTTGTTTTCTCAGGGCATACAACGCTTTGACATTACCAATAGTATACATTTCAATTTTACACCAAACTACTGGGTGCAAACCTAATGTTAACAGTTTAAGTTAACTTTCCACATGATTCTGAGTTGTTTGAAACTGGTTTCATGCCTCTGCTGAGCAAGACAAAAAAGTTATTTTCTCAGGGCATATAATGCTATGACATTTCCAATAGTATACATTTAAATTTTACACCAAACTACTGTGTGTTAACCTAATGCAAACACCTTAAATCTACTTCCCAAATGATTCTGAGTTGTTTAAAACCTGTTTCATGCTTCTGTTGAGCAAGACAAAAAAGTTGTTTTCTCAGGGCAAGCAATGCTTTGACATTACCAATAGTATACATTTCAATTTTACACCAAACTACTGGGTGCAAACCTAATGTTAACAGTTTAGGTTAACTTTCCAGATGATTCTGAGTTGTTTAAAACTGGTTTCATGCCTCTGCTGAGCAAGACAAAAAAGTTATTTTCTCAGGACATGCATGCTTTGACATTACCAATAGTATACACTTCAATTTTACACCAAACTACTGTGTGCAAACCTAATGTTAACAGTTTAAGTTAACTTTCCACATGATTATGAGATGTTTAAAACTGGTTTCATGCTTCTGCAGAGCAAGACAAAAAAGTTGTTTTCTCAGGGCATACAACGCTTTGACATTACCAAGCTTATACATTTCAATCTTACACCAAACTACTGTGTGGAAACCTAATGGAAACACCTTAAGTTTACTTTCAACATGATTCTGAGTTCTTAAAAACTGATTTCATGCCTCTGTTGAGCAAGACAAAAAAGTTGTTTTCTCAGGACATGCATGCTTTGACATTACCAATAGTATACACTTCAATTTTACACCAAACTACTGTGTGCAAACCTAATGTTAACAGTTTAAGTTAACTTTCCACATGATTCTGAGTTGTTTAAAACTGGTTTCATGCCTGTGCTGAGCAAGACAAAAAAGTTATTTTCTCAGGGAATGCAATGCTTTGACATTAACAAGAGTATACATTTCAATTTTACACCAAACTACTGTGTGCAAACCTAATGTTAACAGTTTAAGTTTCTTTCCACATGATTATGAGATGTTTAAAACTGGTTTCATGCTTCTGCAGAGCAAGACAAAAAAGTTGTTTTCTCAGGGCATACAACGCTTTGACATTACCAATAGTATACATTTCAATTTTACACCAAACTACTGGGTGGAAACCTAATGTTAACAGTTTAAGTTAACTTTCCACATGATTCTGAGTTGTTTAAAACTGGTTTCATGCCTCTGCTGAGCAAGACAAAAAAGTTATTTTCTCAGGGCATATAATGCTATGACATTTCCAATAGTATACATTTAAATTTTACACCAAACTACTGTGTGCAAACCTAATGCAAACACCTTAAATCAACTTCTCACATGATTATGAGATGTTTAAAACATGTTTCATGCCTCTGTTGAGCAAGGCAAAAAAGTTGTTTTCTCAGGGG
Organism: Mobula birostris; assembly: GCF_030028105.1. Classification (NCBI taxonomy): domain Eukaryota; kingdom Metazoa; phylum Chordata; class Chondrichthyes; order Myliobatiformes; family Myliobatidae; genus Mobula; species Mobula birostris. Next base: position 47,965 of record NW_027274548.1, on the reverse strand, counting down.
ATACAATGCCTTGACATTACCAATAGTATACATTTCAATTTTACACCAAACTACTGTGTGGAAACCTAATGGAAACACCTTAAGTTAACTTTCCACATGATTCTGAGTTCTTAAAAACTGATTTTATGCCTCTGTTGAGCAAGACAAAAAAGTTGTTTTCTCAGGACATGCATGCTTTGACATTACCAATAGTATAGACTTCAATTTTACACCAAACTACTGGGTGCAAACCTAATGTTAACAGTTTAAGTTAACTTTCCACATGATTCTGAGTTGTTTAAAACTGGTTTCATGGCTGTGCTGAGCAAGACAAAAAAGTTATTTTCTCAGGGCATGCAATGCTTTGACATTACCAAGAGTATACATTTCAATTTTACACCAAACTACTGGGTGCAAACCTAATGTTAACAGTTTAGGTTAACTTTCCAGATGATTCTGAGTTGTTTAAAACTGGTTTCATGCCTCTGCTGAGCAAGACAAAAAAGTTATTTTCTCAGGACATGCATGCTTTGACATTACCAATAGTATACACTTCAATTTTACACCAAACTACTGTGTGCAAACCTAATGTTAACAGTTTAAGTTAACTTTCCACATGATTATGAGATGTTTAAAACTGGTTTCATGCTTCTGCAGAGCAAGACAAAAAAGTTGTTTTCTCAGGGCATACAACGCTTTGACATTACCAAGCGTATACATTTCAATCTTACACCAAACTACTGTGTGGAAACCTAATGGAAACACCTTAAGTTTACTTTCAACATGATTCTGAGTTCTTAAAAACTGATTTCATGCCTCTGTTGAGCAAGACAAAAAAGTTGTTTTCTCAGGACATGCATGCTTTGACATTACCAATAGTATACACTTCAATTTTACACCAAACTACTGTGTGCAAACCTAATGTTAACAGTTTAAGTTAACTTTCCACATGATTCTGAGTTGTTTAAAACTGGTTTCATGCCTGTGCTGAGCAAGACAAAAAAGTTATTTTCTCAGGGCATGCAATGCTTTGACATTAACAAGAGTATACATTTCAATTTTACACCAAACTACTGGGTGCAAACCTAATGTTAACAGTTTAAGTTAACTTTCCACATGATTCTGAGTTGTTTAAAACTGGTTTCATGCCTCTGCTGAGCAAGACAAAAAAGTTATTTTCTCAGGGCATATAATGCTATGACATTTCCAATAGTATACATTTAAATTTTACACCAAACTACTGTGTGTTAACCTAATGCAAACACCTTAAATCTACTTCCCAAATGATTCTGAGTTGTTTAAAACCTGTTTCATGCTTCTGTTGAGCAAGACAAAAAAGTTGTTTTCTCAGGGCAAGCAATGCTTTGACATTACCAATAGTATACATTTCAATGTTACACCAAACTACTGTGTGGAAACCTATTGGAAACACCTTAAGTTAACTTTCCACATGATTCTGAGTTGTTTAAAACTGGTTTCATGCCTGTGCTGAGCAAGACAAAAAAGTTATTTTCTCAGGGCATGCAATGCTTTGACATTACCAAGAGTATACATTTCAATTTTACACCAAACTACTGGGTGCAAACCTAATGTTAACAGTTTAGGTTAACTTTCCAGATGATTCTGAGTTGTTTAAAACTGGTTTCATGCCTCTGCTGAGCAAGACAAAAAAGTTATTTTCTCAGGACATGCATGCTTTGACATTACCAATAGTATACACTTCAATTTTACACCAAACTACTGTGTGCAAACCTAATGTTAACAGTTTAAGTTAACTTTCCACATGATTATGAGATGTTTAAAACTGGTTTCATGCTTCTGCAGAGCAAGACAAAAAAGTTATTTTCTCAGGGCATGCAATGCTTTGACATTACCAAGCGTATACATTTCAATCTTACACCAAACTACTGTGTGGAAACCTAATGGAAACACCTTAAGTTTACTTTCAACATGATTCTGAGTTCTTAAAAACTGATTTCATGCCTCTGTTGAGCAAGACAAAAAAGTTGTTTTCTCAGGACATGCATGCTTTGACATTACCAATAGTATACACTTCAATTTTACACCAAACTACTGTGTGCAAACCTAATGTTAACAGTTTAAGTTAACTTTCCACATGATTCTGAGTTGTTTAAAACTGGTTTCATGCCTGTGCTGAGCAAGACAAAAAAGTTATTTTCTCAGGGCATGCAATGCTTTGACATTAACAAGAGTATACATTTCAATTTTACACCAAACTACTGTGTGCAAACCTAATGTTAACAGTTTAAGTTTCTTTCCACATGATTATGAGATGTTTAAAACTGGTTTCATGCTTCTGCAGAGCAAGACAAAAAAGTTGTTTTCTCAGGGCATACAACGCTTTGACATTACCAATAGTATACATTTCAATTTTACACCAAACTACTGGGTGCAAACCTAATGTTAACAGTTTAAGTTAACTTTCCACATGATTCTGAGTTGTTTAAAACTGGTTTCATGCCTCTGCTGAGCAAGACAAAAAAGTTACTTTCTCAGGGCATATAATGCTATGACATTTCCAATAGTATACATTTAAATTTTACACCAAACTACTGTGTGTTAACCTAATGCAAACACCTTAAATCTACTTCCCAAATGATTCTGAGTTGTTTAAAACCTGTTTCATGCTTCTGTTGAGCAAGACAAAAAAGTTGTTTTCTCAGGGCAAGCAATGCTTTGACATTACCAATAGTATACATTTCAATGTTACACCAAACTACTGTGTGGAAACCTAATGGAAACACCTTAAGTTAACTTTCCACATGATTCTGAGTTCTTAAAAACTGATTTCATGCCTCTGTTGAGCAAGACAAAAAAGTTGTTTTCTCAGGACATGCATGCTTTGACATTACCAATAGTATACACTTCAATTTTACACCAAACTACTGTGTGCAAACCTAATGTTAACAGTTTAAGTTAACTTTCCACATGATTATGAGATGTTTAAAACTGTTTTAATGCTTCTGCAGAGCAAGACAAAAAAGTTGTTTTCTCAGGGCATACAATGCTTTGACATAACCAAGCGTATACATTTCAATCTTACACCAAACTGCTGTGTGGAAACCTAATGGAGACAGCTTAAATCAACTTTCCACATGATTCTGAGTTGTTTAAAACTGGTTTCATGCCTGTGCTGAGCTAGACAAAAAAGTTATTTTCTCAGGGCACGCAATGCTTTGACATTACCAAGAGTATACATCTCAATTTTACACCAAACTACTGTGTGCAAACCTAATTCAAACACCTTAAATCAACTTCTCACATGATTCTGAGTTGTTTAAAACATGTTTCATGCCTCTGTTGAGCAAGACAAAAAAGTTGTTTTCTCAGGGCATACAATGCCTTGACATTACCAATAGTATACATTTCAATTTTACACCAAACTACTGTGTGGAAACCAAATGGAAACACTTTAAGTTAACTTTCCACATGATTCTGAGTTCTTAAAAACTGATTTCATGCCTCTGTTGAGCAAGACAAAAAAGTTGTTTTCTCAGGACATGCATGCTTTGACATTACCAATAGTATAGACTTCAATTTTACACCAAACTACTGTGTGCAAACCTAATGTTAACAGTTTAAGTTAACTTTCCACATGATTCTGAGTTGTTTAAAACTGGTTTCATGCCTCTGCTGAGCAAGACAAAAAAGTTGTTTTCTCAGGGCATACAACGCTTTGACATTACCAAGCGTATACATTTCAATCTTACACCAAACTACTGTGTGGAAACCTAATGGAAACACCTTAAGTTTACTTTCAACATGATTCTGAGTTCTTAAAAACTGATTTCATGCCTCTGTTGAGCAACAAAAAGTTGTTTTCTCAGGACATGCATGCTTTGTTATTACCAATAGTATACACTTCAATTTTACACCAAACTACTGTGTGCAAACCTAATGTTAACAGTTTAAGTTAACTTTCCACATGATTCTGAGTTGTTTAAAACTGGTTTCATGCCTGTGCTGAGCAAGACAAAAAAGTTATTTTCTCAGGGCATGCAATGCTTTGACATTACCAAGAGTATACATTTCAATTTTACACCAAACTACTGTGTGCAAACCTAATGTTAACAGTTTAAGTTTCTTTCCACATGATTATGAGATGTTTAAAACTGGTTTCATGCTTCTGCAGAGCAAGACAAAAAAGTTGTTTTCTCAGGGCATACAACGCTTTGACATTACCAAGCGTATACATTTAAATTTTACACCAAACTACTGTGTGTTAACCTAATGCAAACACCTTAAATCTACTTCCCAAATGATTCTGAGTTGTTTAAAACCTGTTTCATGCTTCTGTTGAGCAAGACAAAAAAGTTGTTTTCTCAGGGCAAGCAATGCTTTGACATTACCAATAGTATACATTTCAATGTTACACCAAACTACTGTGTGGAAACCTAATGGAAACACCTTAAGTTAACTTTCCACATGATTCTGAGTTCTTAAAAACTGATTTCATGCCTCTGTTGAGCAAGACAAAAAAGTTGTTTTCTCAGGACATGCATGCTTTGACATTACCAATAGTATACACTTCAATTTTACTCCAAACTACTGTGTGCAAACCTAATGTTAACAGTTTAAGTTAACTTTCCACATGATTATGAGATGTTTAAAACTGGTTTCATGCTTCTGCAGAGCAAGACAAAAAAGTTGTTTTCTCAGGGCATACAACGCTTTGACATTACCAATAGTATACATTTCAATTTTACACCAAACTACTGGGTGCAAACCTAATGTTAACAGTTTAAGTTAACTTTCCACATGATTCTGAGTTGTTTAAAACTGGTTTCATGCCTCTGCTGAGCAAGACAAAAAAGTTATTTTCTCAGGGCATATAATGCTATGACATTTCCAATAGTATACATTTAAATTTTACACCAAACTACTGTGTGTTAACCTAATGCAAACACCTTAAATCTACTTCCCAAATGATTCTGAGTTGTTTAAAACCTGTTTCATGCTTCTGTTGAGCAAGACAAAAAAGTTGTTTTCTCAGGGCAAGCAATGCTTTGACATTACCAATAGTATACATTTCAATGTTACACCAAACTACTGTGTGGAAACCTAATGGAAACACCTTAAGTTAACTTTCCACATGATTCTGAGTTCTTAAAAACTGATTTCATGCCTCTGTTGAGCAAGACAAAAAAGTTGTTTTCTCAGGACATGCATGCTTTGACATTACCAATAGTATACACTTCAATTTTACACCAAACTACTGTGTGCAAACCTAATGTTAACAGTTTAAGTTAACTTTCCACATGATTATGAGATGTTTAAAACTGTTTTAATGCTTCTGCAGAGCAAGACAAAAAAGTTGTTTTCTCAGGGCATACAATGCTTTGACATAACCAAGCGTATACATTTCAATCTTACACCAAACTGCTGTGTGGAAACCTAATGGAGACACCTTAAATCAACTTTCCACATGATTCTGAGTTGTTTAAAACTGGTTTCATGCCTGTGCTGAGCTAGACAAAAAAGTTATTTTCTCAGGGCACGCAATGCTTTGACATTACCAAGAGTATACATCTCAATTTTACACCAAACTACTGTGTGCAAACCTAATTCAAACACCTTAAATCAACTTCTCACATGATTCTGAGTTGTTTAAAACATGTTTCATGCCTCTGTTGAGCAAGACAAAAAAGTTGTTTTCTCAGGGCATACAATGCCTTGACATTACCAATAGTATACATTTCAATTTTACACCAAACTACTGTGTGGAAACCTAATGGAAACACTTTAAGTTAACTTTCCACATGATTCTGAGTTCTTAAAAACTGATTTCATGCCTCTGTTGAGCAAGACAAAAAAGTTGTTTTCTCAGGACATGCATGCTTTGACATTACCAATAGTATAGACTTCAATTTTACACCAAACTACTGTGTGCAAACCTAATGTTAACAGTTTAAGTTAACTTTCCACATGATTATGAGATGTTTAAAACTGTTTTAATGCTTCTGCAGAGCAAGACAAAAAAGTTGTTTTCTCAGGGCATACAATGCTTTGACATAACCAAGCGTATACATTTCAATCTTACACCAAACTGCTGTGTGGAAACCTAATGGAGACACCTTAAATCAACTTTCCACATGATTCTGAGTTGTTTAAAACTGGTTTCATGCCTGTGCTGAGCTAGACAAAAAAGTTATTTTCTCAGGGCACGCAATGCTTTGACATTACCAAGAGTATACATCTCAATTTTACACCAAACTACTGTGTGCAAACCTAATTCAAACACCTTAAATCAACTTCTCACATGATTCTGAGTTGTTTAAAACATGTTTCATGCCTCTGTTGAGCAAGACAAAAAAGTTGTTTTCTCAGGGCATACAATGCCTTGACATTACCAATAGTATACATTTCAATTTTACACCAAACTACTGTGTGGAAACCTAATGGAAACACTTTAAGTTAACTTTCCACATGATTCTGAGTTCTTAAAAACTGATTTCATGCCTCTGTTGAGCAAGACAAAAAAGTTGTTTTCTCAGGACATGCATGCTTTGACATTACCAATAGTATAGACTTCAATTTTACACCAAACTACGGTGTGCAAACCTAATGTTAACAGTTTAAGTTAACTTTCCACATGATTCTGAGTTGTTTAAAACTGGTTTCATGCCTCTGCTGCGCAAGACAAAAAAGTTGTTTTCTCAGGGCATACAACGCTTTGACATTACCAAGCGTATACATTTCAATCTTACACCAAACTACTGTGTGGAAACCTAATGGAAACACCTTAAGTTTACTTTCAACATGATTCTGAGTTCTTAAAAACTGATTTCATGCCTCTGTTGAGCAACAAAAAAGTTGTTTTCTCAGGACATGCATGCTTTGTTATTACCAATAGTATACACTTCAATTTTACACCAAACTACTGTGTGCAAACCTAATGTTAACAGTTTAAGTTAACTTTCCACATGATTCTGAGTTGTTTAAAACTGGTTTCATGCCTGTGCTGAGCAAGACAAAAAAGTTATTTTCTCAGGGCATGCAATGCTTTGACATTACCAAGAGTATACATTTCAATTTTACACCAAACTACTGTGTGCAAACCTAATGTTAACAGTTTAAGTTTCTTTCCACATGATTATGAGATGTTTAAAACTGGTTTCATGCTTCTGCAGAGCAAGACAAAAAAGTTGTTTTCTCAGGGCATACAACGCTTTGACATTACCAAGCGTATACATTTAAATTTTACACCAAACTACTGTGTGTTAACCTAATGCAAACACCTTAAATCTACTTCCCAAATGATTCTGAGTTGTTTAAAACCTGTTTCATGCTTCTGTTGAGCACGACAAAAAAGTTGTTTTCTCAGGGCAAGCAATGCTTTGACTTTACCAATAGTATACATTTCAATGTTACACCAAACTACTGTGTGGAAACCTAATGGAAACACCTTAAGTTAACTTTCCACATGATTCTGAGTTCTTAAAAACTGATTTCATGCCTCTGTTGAGCAAGACAAAAAAGTTGTTTTCTCAGGACATGCATGCTTTGACATTACCAATAGTATACACTTCAATTTTACTCCAAACTACTGTGTGCAAACCTAATGTTAACAGTTTAAGTTAACTTTCCACATGATTATGAGATGTTTAAAACTGGTTTCATGCTTCTGCAGAGCAAGACAAAAAAGTTGTTTTCTCAGGGCATACAACGCTTTGACATTACCAAGCGTATACATTTCAATCTTACACCAAACTGCTGTGTGGAAACCTAATGGAGACACCTTAAATCAACTTTCCACATGATTCTGAGTTGTTTAAAACCGGTTTCATGCCTGTGCTGAGCTAGACAAAAAAGTTATTTTCTCAGGGCACGCAATGCTTTGACATTACCAAGAGTATACATCTCAATTTTACACCAAACTACTGTGTGCAAACCTAATTCAAACGCCTTAAATCAACTTCTCACATGATTCTGAGTTGTTTAAAACATGTTTCATGCCTCTGTTGAGCAAGACAAAAAAGTTGTTTTCTCAGGGCATACAATGCCTTGACATTACCAATAGTATACATTTCAATTTTACACCAAACTACTGTGTGGAAACCTAATGGAAACACCTTAAGTTAACTTTCCACATGATTCTGAGTTCTTAAAAACTGATTTCATGCCTCTGTTGAGCAAGACAAAAAAGTTGTTTTCTCAGGACATGCATGCTTTGACATTACCAATAGTATAGACTTCAATTTTACACCAAACTACTGTGTGCAAACCTAATGTTAACAGTTTAAGTTAACTTTCCACATGATTCTGAGTTGTTTAAAACTGGTTTCATGCCTGTGCTGAGCAAGACAAAAAAGTTATTTTCTCAGGGCATGCAATGCTTTGACATTACCAAGAGTATACATTTCAATTTTACACCAAACTACTGGGTGCAAACCTAATGTTAACAGTTTAGGTTAACTTTCCAGATGATTCTGAGTTGTTTAAAACTGGTTTCATGCCTCTGCTGAGCAAGACAAAAAAGTTATTTTCTCAGGACATGCATGCTTTGACATTACCAATAGTATACACTTCAATTTTACACCAAACTACTGTGTGCAAACCTAATGTTAACAGTTTAAGTTAACTTTCCACATGATTATGAGATGTTTAAAACTGGTTTCATGCTTCTGCAGAGCAAGACAAAACAGTTATTTTCTCAGGGCATGCAATGCTTTGACATTACCAAGCGTATACATTTCAATCTTACACCAAACTACTGTGTGGAAACCTAATGGAAACACCTTAAGTTTACTTTCAACATGATTCTGAGTTCTTAAAAACTGATTTCATGCCTCTGTTGAGCAAGACAAAAAAGTTGTTTTCTCAGGACATGCATGCTTTGACATTACCAATAGTATACACTTCAATTTTACACCAAACTACTGTGTGCAAACCTAATGTTAACAGTTTAAGTTAACTTTCCACATGATTCTGAGTTGTTTAAAACTGGTTTCATGCCTGTGCTGAGCAAGACAAAAAAGTTATTTTCTCAGGGCATGCAATGCTTTGACATTAACAAGAGTATACATTTCAATTTTACACCAAACTACTGTGTGCAAACCTAATGTTAACAGTTTAAGTTTCTTTCCACATGATTATGAGATGTTTAAAACTGGTTTCATGCTTCTGCAGAGCAAGACAAAAAAGTTGTTTTCTCAGGGCATACAACGCTTTGACATTACCAATAGTATACATTTCAATTTTACACCAAACTACTGGGTGCAAACCTAATGTTAACAGTTTAAGTTAACTTTCCACATGATTCTGAGTTGTTTGAAACTGGTTTCATGCCTCTGCTGAGCAAGACAAAAAAGTTATTTTCTCAGGGCATATAATGCTATGACATTTCCAATAGTATACATTTAAATTTTACACCAAACTACTGTGTGTTAACCTAATGCAAACACCTTAAATCTACTTCCCAAATGATTCTGAGTTGTTTAAAACCTGTTTCATGCTTCTGTTGAGCAAGACAAAAAAGTTGTTTTCTCAGGGCAAGCAATGCTTTGACATTACCAATAGTATACATTTCAATTTTACACCAAACTACTGGGTGCAAACCTAATGTTAACAGTTTAGGTTAACTTTCCAGATGATTCTGAGTTGTTTAAAACTGGTTTCATGCCTCTGCTGAGCAAGACAAAAAAGTTATTTTCTCAGGACATGCATGCTTTGACATTACCAATAGTATACACTTCAATTTTACACCAAACTACTGTGTGCAAACCTAATGTTAACAGTTTAAGTTAACTTTCCACATGATTATGAGATGTTTAAAACTGGTTTCATGCTTCTGCAGAGCAAGACAAAAAAGTTGTTTTCTCAGGGCATACAACGCTTTGACATTACCAAGCTTATACATTTCAATCTTACACCAAACTACTGTGTGGAAACCTAATGGAAACACCTTAAGTTTACTTTCAACATGATTCTGAGTTCTTAAAAACTGATTTCATGCCTCTGTTGAGCAAGACAAAAAAGTTGTTTTCTCAGGACATGCATGCTTTGACATTACCAATAGTATACACTTCAATTTTACACCAAACTACTGTGTGCAAACCTAATGTTAACAGTTTAAGTTAACTTTCCACATGATTCTGAGTTGTTTAAAACTGGTTTCATGCCTGTGCTGAGCAAGACAAAAAAGTTATTTTCTCAGGGAATGCAATGCTTTGACATTAACAAGAGTATACATTTCAATTTTACACCAAACTACTGTGTGCAAACCTAATGTTAACAGTTTAAGTTTCTTTCCACATGATTATGAGATGTTTAAAACTGGTTTCATGCTTCTGCAGAGCAAGACAAAAAAGTTGTTTTCTCAGGGCATACAACGCTTTGACATTACCAATAGTATACATTTCAATTTTACACCAAACTACTGGGTGGAAACCTAATGTTAACAGTTTAAGTTAACTTTCCACATGATTCTGAGTTGTTTAAAACTGGTTTCATGCCTCTGCTGAGCAAGACAAAAAAGTTATTTTCTCAGGGCATATAATGCTATGACATTTCCAATAGTATACATTTAAATTTTACACCAAACTACTGTGTGCAAACCTAATGCAAACACCTTAAATCAACTTCTCACATGATTATGAGATGTTTAAAACATGTTTCATGCCTCTGTTGAGCAAGACAAAAAAGTTGTTTTCTCAGGGGATACAATGCCTTGACATTACCAATAGTATACATTTCAATTTTACACCAAACTACTGTGTGGAAACCTAATGGAAACACCTTAAGTTAACTTTCCACATGATTCTGAGTTCTTAAAAACTGATTTTATGCCTCTGTTGAGCAAGACAAAAAAGTTGTTTTCTCAGGACATGCATGCTTTGACATTACCAATAGTATAGACTTCAATTTTACACCAAACTACTGGGTGCAAACCTAATGTTAACAGTTTAAGTTAACTTTCCACATGATTCTGAGTTGTTTAAAACTGGTTTCATGGCTGTGCTGAGCAAGACAAAAAAGTTATTTTCTCAGGGCATGCAATGCTTTGACATTACCAAGAGTATACATTTCAATTTTACACCAAACTACTGGGTGCAAACCTAATGTTAACAGTTTAGGTTAACTTTCCAGATGATTCTGAGTTGTTTAAAACTGGTTTCATGCCTCTGCTGAGCAAGACAAAAAAGTTATTTTCTCAGGACATGCATGCTTTGACATTACCAATAGTATACACTTCAATTTTACACCAAACTACTGTGTGCAAACCTAATGTTAACAGTTTAAGTTAACTTTCCACATGATTATGAGATGTTTAAAACTGGTTTCATGCTTCTGCAGAGCAAGACAAAAAAGTTGTTTTCTCAGGGCATACAACGCTTTGACATTACCAAGCGTATACATTTCAATCTTACACCAAACTACTGTGTGGAAACCTAATGGAAACACCTTAAGTTTACTTTCAACATGATTCTGAGTTCTTAAAAACTGATTTCATGCCTCTGTTGAGCAAGACAAAAAAGTTGTTTTCTCAGGACATGCATGCTTTGACATTACCAATAGTATACACTTCAATTTTACACCAAACTACTGTGTGCAAACCTAATGTTAACAGTTTAAGTTAACTTTCCACATGATTCTGAGTTGTTTAAAACTGGTTTCATGCCTGTGCTGAGCAAGACAAAAAAGTTATTTTCTCAGGGCATGCAATGCTTTGACATTAACAAGAGTATACATTTCAATTTTACACCAAACTACTGGGTGCAAACCTAATGTTAACAGTTTAAGTTAACTTTCCACATGATTCTGAGTTGTTTAAAACTGGTTTCATGCCTCTGCTGAGCAAGACAAAAAAGTTATTTTCTCAGGGCATATAATGCTATGACATTTCCAATAGTATACATTTAAATTTTACACCAAACTACTGTGTGTTAACCTAATGCAAACACCTTAAATCTACTTCCCAAATGATTCTGAGTTGTTTAAAACCTGTTTCATGCTTCTGTTGAGCAAGACAAAAAAGTTGTTTTCTCAGGGCAAGCAATGCTTTGACATTACCAATAGTATACATTTCAATGTTACACCAAACTACTGTGTGGAAACCTATTGGAAACACCTTAAGTTAACTTTCCACATGATTCTGAGTTGTTTAAAACTGGTTTCATGCCTGTGCTGAGCAAGACAAAAAAGTTATTTTCTCAGGGCATGCAATGCTTTGACATTACCAAGAGTATACATTTCAATTTTACACCAAACTACTGGGTGCAAACCTAATGTTAACAGTTTAGGTTAACTTTCCAGATGATTCTGAGTTGTTTAAAACTGGTTTCATGCCTCTGCTGAGCAAGACAAAAAAGTTATTTTCTCAGGACATGCATGCTTTGACATTACCAATAGTATACACTTCAATTTTACACCAAACTACTGTGTGCAAACCTAATGTTAACAGTTTAAGTTAACTTTCCACATGATTATGAGATGTTTAAAACTGGTTTCATGCTTCTGCAGAGCAAGACAAAAAAGTTATTTTCTCAGGGCATGCAATGCTTTGACATTACCAAGCGTATACATTTCAATCTTACACCAAACTACTGTGTGGAAACCTAATGGAAACACCTTAAGTTTACTTTCAACATGATTCTGAGTTCTTAAAAACTGATTTCATGCCTCTGTTGAGCAAGACAAAAAAGTTGTTTTCTCAGGACATGCATGCTTTGACATTACCAATAGTATACACTTCAATTTTACACCAAACTACTGTGTGCAAACCTAATGTTAACAGTTTAAGTTAACTTTCCACATGATTCTGAGTTGTTTAAAACTGGTTTCATGCCTGTGCTGAGCAAGACAAAAAAGTTATTTTCTCAGGGCATGCAATGCTTTGACATTAACAAGAGTATACATTTCAATTTTACACCAAACTACTGTGTGCAAACCTAATGTTAACAGTTTAAGTTTCTTTCCACATGATTATGAGATGTTTAAAACTGGTTTCATGCTTCTGCAGAGCAAGACAAAAAAGTTGTTTTCTCAGGGCATACAACGCTTTGACATTACCAATAGTATACATTTCAATTTTACACCAAACTACTGGGTGCAAACCTAATGTTAACAGTTTAAGTTAACTTTCCACATGATTCTGAGTTGTTTAAAACTGGTTTCATGCCTCTGCTGAGCAAGACAAAAAAGTTACTTTCTCAGGGCATATAATGCTATGACATTTCCAATAGTATACATTTAAATTTTACACCAAACTACTGTGTGTTAACCTAATGCAAACACCTTAAATCTACTTCCCAAATGATTCTGAGTTGTTTAAAACCTGTTTCATGCTTCTGTTGAGCAAGACAAAAAAGTTGTTTTCTCAGGGCAAGCAATGCTTTGACATTACCAATAGTATACATTTCAATGTTACACCAAACTACTGTGTGGAAACCTAATGGAAACACCTTAAGTTAACTTTCCACATGATTCTGAGTTCTTAAAAACTGATTTCATGCCTCTGTTGAGCAAGACAAAAAAGTTGTTTTCTCAGGACATGCATGCTTTGACATTACCAATAGTATACACTTCAATTTTACACCAAACTACTGTGTGCAAACCTAATGTTAACAGTTTAAGTTAACTTTCCACATGATTATGAGATGTTTAAAACTGTTTTAATGCTTCTGCAGAGCAAGACAAAAAAGTTGTTTTCTCAGGGCATACAATGCTTTGACATAACCAAGCGTATACATTTCAATCTTACACCAAACTGCTGTGTGGAAACCTAATGGAGACACCTTAAATCAACTTTCCACATGATTCTGAGTTGTTTAAAACTGGTTTCATGCCTGTGCTGAGCTAGACAAAAAAGTTATTTTCTCAGGGCACGCAATGCTTTGACATTACCAAGAGTATACATCTCAATTTTACACCAAACTACTGTGTGCAAACCTAATTCAAACACCTTAAATCAACTTCTCACATGATTCTGAGTTGTTTAAAACATGTTTCATGCCTCTGTTGAGCAAGACAAAAAAGTTGTTTTCTCAGGGCATACAATGCCTTGACATTACCAATAGTATACATTTCAATTTTACACCAAACTACTGTGTGGAAACCAAATGGAAACACTTTAAGTTAACTTTCCACATGATTCTGAGTTCTTAAAAACTGATTTCATGCCTCTGTTGAGCAAGACAAAAAAGTTGTTTTCTCAGGACATGCATGCTTTGACATTACCAATAGTATAGACTTCAATTTTACACCAAACTACTGTGTGCAAACCTAATGTTAACAGTTTAAGTTAACTTTCCACATGATTATGAGATGTTTAAAACTGTTTTAATGCTTCTGCAGAGCAAGACAAAAAAGTTGTTTTCTCAGGGCATACAATGCTTTGACATAACCAAGCGTATACATTTCAATCTTACACCAAACTGCTGTGTGGAAACCTAATGGAGACACCTTAAATCAACTTTCCACATGATTCTGAGTTGTTTAAAACTGGTTTCATGCCTGTGCTGAGCTAGACAAAAAAGTTATTTTCTCAGGGCACGCAATGCTTTGACATTACCAAGAGTATACATCTCAATTTTACACCAAACTACTGTGTGCAAACCTAATTCAAACACCTTAAATCAACTTCTCACATGATTCTGAGTTGTTTAAAACATGTTTCATGCCTCTGTTGAGCAAGACAAAAAAGTTGTTTTCTCAGGGCATACAATGCCTTGACATTACCAATAGTATACATTTCAATTTTACACCAAACTACTGTGTGGAAACCTAATGGAAACACTTTAAGTTAACTTTCCACATGATTCTGAGTTCTTAAAAACTGATTTCATGCCTCTGTTGAGCAAGACAAAAAAGTTGTTTTCTCAGGACATGCATGCTTTGACATTACCAATAGTATAGACTTCAATTTTACACCAAACTACTGTGTGCAAACCTAATGTTAACAGTTTAAGTTAACTTTCCACATGATTCTGAGTTGTTTAAAACTGGTTTCATGCCTCTGCTGCGCAAGACAAAAAAGTTGTTTTCTCAGGGCATACAACGCTTTGACATTACCAAGCGTATACATTTCAATCTTACACCAAACTACTGTGTGGAAACCTAATGGAAACACCTTAAGTTTACTTTCAACATGATTCTGAGTTCTTAAAAACTGATTTCATGCCTCTGTTGAGCAACAAAAAAGTTGTTTTCTCAGGACATGCATGCTTTGTTATTACCAATAGTATACACTTCAATTTTACACCAAACTACTGTGTGCAAACCTAATGTTAACAGTTTAAGTTAACTTTCCACATGATTCTGAGTTGTTTAAAACTGGTTTCATGCCTGTGCTGAGCAAGACAAAAAAGTTATTTTCTCAGGGCATGCAATGCTTTGACATTACCAAGAGTATACATTTCAATTTTACACCAAACTACTGTGTGCAAACCTAATGTTAACAGTTTAAGTTTCTTTCCACATGATTATGAGATGTTTAAAACTGGTTTCATGCTTCTGCAGAGCAAGACAAAAAAGTTGTTTTCTCAGGGCATACAACGCTTTGACATTACCAAGCGTATACATTTAAATTTTACACCAAACTACTGTGTGTTAACCTAATGCAAACACCTTAAATCTACTTCCCAAATGATTCTGAGTTGTTTAAAACCTGTTTCATGCTTCTGTTGAGCACGACAAAAAAGTTGTTTTCTCAGGGCAAGCAATGCTTTGACTTTACCAATAGTATACATTTCAATGTTACACCAAACTACTGTGTGGAAACCTAATGGAAACACCTTAAGTTAACTTTCCACATGATTCTGAGTTCTTAAAAACTGATTTCATGCCTCTGTTGAGCAAGACAAAAAAGTTGTTTTCTCAGGACATGCATGCTTTGACATTACCAATAGTATACACTTCAATTTTACTCCAAACTACTGTGTGCAAACCTAATGTTAACAGTTTAAGTTAACTTTCCACATGATTATGAGATGTTTAAAACTGGTTTCATGCTTCTGCAGAGCAAGACAAAAAAGTTGTTTTCTCAGGGCATACAACGCTTTGACATTACCAAGCGTATACATTTCAATCTTACACCAAACTGCTGTGTGGAAACCTAATGGAGACACCTTAAATCAACTTTCCACATGATTCTGAGTTGTTTAAAACCGGTTTCATGCCTGTGCTGAGCTAGACAAAAAAGTTATTTTCTCAGGGCACGCAATGCTTTGACATTACCAAGAGTATACATCTCAATTTTACACCAAACTACTGTGTGCAAACCTAATTCAAACGCCTTAAATCAACTTCTCACATGATTCTGAGTTGTTTAAAACATGTTTCATGCCTCTGTTGAGCAAGACAAAAAAGTTGTTTTCTCAGGGCATACAATGCCTTGACATTACCAATAGTATACATTTCAATTTTACACCAAACTACTGTGTGGAAACCTAATGGAAACACCTTAAGTTAACTTTCCACATGATTCTGAGTTCTTAAAAACTGATTTCATGCCTCTGTTGAGCAAGACAAAAAAGTTGTTTTCTCAGGACATGCATGCTTTGACATTACCAATAGTATAGACTTCAATTTTACACCAAACTACTGTGTGCAAACCTAATGTTAACAGTTTAAGTTAACTTTCCACATGATTCTGAGTTGTTTAAAACTGGTTTCATGCCTGTGCTGAGCAAGACAAAAAAGTTATTTTCTCAGGGCATGCAATGCTTTGACATTACCAAGAGTATACATTTCAATTTTACACCAAACTACTGGGTGCAAACCTAATGTTAACAGTTTAGGTTAACTTTCCAGATGATTCTGAGTTGTTTAAAACTGGTTTCATGCCTCTGCTGAGCAAGACAAAAAAGTTATTTTCTCAGGACATGCATGCTTTGACATTACCAATAGTATACACTTCAATTTTACACCAAACTACTGTGTGCAAACCTAATGTTAACAGTTTAAGTTAACTTTCCACATGATTATGAGATGTTTAAAACTGGTTTCATGCTTCTGCAGAGCAAGACAAAACAGTTATTTTCTCAGGGCATGCAATGCTTTGACATTACCAAGCGTATACATTTCAATCTTACACCAAACTACTGTGTGGAAACCTAATGGAAACACCTTAAGTTTACTTTCAACATGATTCTGAGTTCTTAAAAACTGATTTCATGCCTCTGTTGAGCAAGACAAAAAAGTTGTTTTCTCAGGACATGCATGCTTTGACATTACCAATAGTATACACTTCAATTTTACACCAAACTACTGTGTGCAAACCTAATGTTAACAGTTTAAGTTAACTTTCCACATGATTCTGAGTTGTTTAAAACTGGTTTCATGCCTGTGCTGAGCAAGACAAAAAAGTTATTTTCTCAGGGCATGCAATGCTTTGACATTAACAAGAGTATACATTTCAATTTTACACCAAACTACTGTGTGCAAACCTAATGTTAACAGTTTAAGTTTCTTTCCACATGATTATGAGATGTTTAAAACTGGTTTCATGCTTCTGCAGAGCAAGACAAAAAAGTTGTTTTCTCAGGGCATACAACGCTTTGACATTACCAATAGTATACATTTCAATTTTACACCAAACTACTGGGTGCAAACCTAATGTTAACAGTTTAAGTTAACTTTCCACATGATTCTGAGTTGTTTGAAACTGGTTTCATGCCTCTGCTGAGCAAGACAAAAAAGTTATTTTCTCAGGGCATATAATGCTATGACATTTCCAATAGTATACATTTAAATTTTACACCAAACTACTGTGTGCAAACCTAATGCAAACACCTTAAATCAACTTCTCACATGATTATGAGATGTTTAAAACATGTTTCATGCCTCTGTTGAGCAAGACAAAAAAGTTGTTTTCTCAGGGGATACAATGCCTTGACATTACCAATAGTATACATTTCAATTTTACACCAAACTACTGTGTGGAAACCTAATGGAAACACCTTAAGTTAACTTTCCACATGATTCTGAGTTCTTAAAAACTGATTTTATGCCTCTGTTGAGCAAGACAAAAAAGTTGTTTTCTCAGGACATGCATGCTTTGACATTACCAATAGTATAGACTTCAATTTTACACCAAACTACTGGGTGCAAACCTAATGTTAACAGTTTAAGTTAACTTTCCACATGATTCTGAGTTGTTTAAAACTGGTTTCATGGCTGTGCTGAGCAAGACAAAAAAGTTATTTTCTCAGGGCATGCAATGCTTTGACATTACCAAGAGTATACATTTCAATTTTACACCAAACTACTGGGTGCAAACCTAATGTTAACAGTTTAGGTTAACTTTCCAGATGATTCTGAGTTGTTTAAAACTGGTTTCATGCCTCTGCTGAGCAAGACAAAAAAGTTATTTTCTCAGGACATGCATGCTTTGACATTACCAATAGTATACACTTCAATTTTACACCAAACTACTGTGTGCAAACCTAATGTTAACAGTTTAAGTTAACTTTCCACATGATTATGAGATGTTTAAAACTGGTTTCATGCTTCTGCAGAGCAAGACAAAAAAGTTGTTTTCTCAGGGCATACAACGCTTTGACATTACCAAGCGTATACATTTCAATCTTACACCAAACTACTGTGTGGAAACCTAATGGAAACACCTTAAGTTTACTTTCAACATGATTCTGAGTTCTTAAAAACTGATTTCATGCCTCTGTTGAGCAAGACAAAAAAGTTGTTTTCTCAGGACATGCATGCTTTGACATTACCAATAGTATACACTTCAATTTTACACCAAACTACTGTGTGCAAACCTAATGTTAACAGTTTAAGTTAACTTTCCACATGATTCTGAGTTGTTTAAAACTGGTTTCATGCCTGTGCTGAGCAAGACAAAAAAGTTATTTTCTCAGGGCATGCAATGCTTTGACATTAACAAGAGTATACATTTCAATTTTACACCAAACTACTGGGTGCAAACCTAATGTTAACAGTTTAAGTTAACTTTCCACATGATTCTGAGTTGTTTAAAACTGGTTTCATGCCTCTGCTGAGCAAGACAAAAAAGTTATTTTCTCAGGGCATATAATGCTATGACATTTCCAATAGTATACATTTAAATTTTACACCAAACTACTGTGTGTTAACCTAATGCAAACACCTTAAATCTACTTCCCAAATGATTCTGAGTTGTTTAAAACCTGTTTCATGCTTCTGTTGAGCAAGACAAAAAAGTTGTTTTCTCAGGGCAAGCAATGCTTTGACATTACCAATAGTATACATTTCAATGTTACACCAAACTACTGTGTGGAAACCTATTGGAAACACCTTAAGTTAACTTTCCACATGATTCTGAGTTGTTTAAAACTGGTTTCATGCCTGTGCTGAGCAAGACAAAAAAGTTATTTTCTCAGGGCATGCAATGCTTTGACATTACCAAGAGTATACATTTCAATTTTACACCAAACTACTGGGTGCAAACCTAATGTTAACAGTTTAGGTTAACTTTCCAGATGATTCTGAGTTGTTTAAAACTGGTTTCATGCCTCTGCTGAGCAAGACAAAAAAGTTATTTTCTCAGGACATGCATGCTTTGACATTACCAATAGTATACACTTCAATTTTACACCAAACTACTGTGTGCAAACCTAATGTTAACAGTTTAAGTTAACTTTCCACATGATTATGAGATGTTTAAAACTGGTTTCATGCTTCTGCAGAGCAAGACAAAAAAGTTATTTTCTCAGGGCATGCAATGCTTTGACATTACCAAGCGTATACATTTCAATCTTACACCAAACTACTGTGTGGAAACCTAATGGAAACACCTTAAGTTTACTTTCAACATGATTCTGAGTTCTTAAAAACTGATTTCATGCCTCTGTTGAGCAAGACAAAAAAGTTGTTTTCTCAGGACATGCATGCTTTGACATTACCAATAGTATACACTTCAATTTTACACCAAACTACTGTGTGCAAACCTAATGTTAACAGTTTAAGTTAACTTTCCACATGATTCTGAGTTGTTTAAAACTGGTTTCATGCCTGTGCTGAGCAAGACAAAAAAGTTATTTTCTCAGGGCATGCAATGCTTTGACATTAACAAGAGTATACATTTCAATTTTACACCAAACTACTGTGTGCAAACCTAATGTTAACAGTTTAAGTTTCTTTCCACATGATTATGAGATGTTTAAAACTGGTTTCATGCTTCTGCAGAGCAAGACAAAAAAGTTGTTTTCTCAGGGCATACAACGCTTTGACATTACCAATAGTATACATTTCAATTTTACACCAAACTACTGGGTGCAAACCTAATGTTAACAGTTTAAGTTAACTTTCCACATGATTCTGAGTTGTTTAAAACTGGTTTCATGCCTCTGCTGAGCAAGACAAAAAAGTTACTTTCTCAGGGCATATAATGCTATGACATTTCCAATAGTATACATTTAAATTTTACACCAAACTACTGTGTGTTAACCTAATGCAAACACCTTAAATCTACTTCCCAAATGATTCTGAGTTGTTTAAAACCTGTTTCATGCTTCTGTTGAGCAAGACAAAAAAGTTGTTTTCTCAGGGCAAGCAATGCTTTGACATTACCAATAGTATACATTTCAATGTTACACCAAACTACTGTGTGGAAACCTAATGGAAACACCTTAAGTTAACTTTCCACATGATTCTGAGTTCTTAAAAACTGATTTCATGCCTCTGTTGAGCAAGACAAAAAAGTTGTTTTCTCAGGACATGCATGCTTTGACATTACCAATAGTATACACTTCAATTTTACACCAAACTACTGTGTGCAAACCTAATGTTAACAGTTTAAGTTAACTTTCCACATGATTATGAGATGTTTAAAACTGTTTTAATGCTTCTGCAGAGCAAGACAAAAAAGTTGTTTTCTCAGGGCATACAATGCTTTGACATAACCAAGCGTATACATTTCAATCTTACACCAAACTGCTGTGTGGAAACCTAATGGAGACACCTTAAATCAACTTTCCACATGATTCTGAGTTGTTTAAAACTGGTTTCATGCCTGTGCTGAGCTAGACAAAAAAGTTATTTTCTCAGGGCACGCAATGCTTTGACATTACCAAGAGTATACATCTCAATTTTACACCAAACTACTGTGTGCAAACCTAATTCAAACACCTTAAATCAACTTCTCACATGATTCTGAGTTGTTTAAAACATGTTTCATGCCTCTGTTGAGCAAGACAAAAAAGTTGTTTTCTCAGGGCATACAATGCCTTGACATTACCAATAGTATACATTTCAATTTTACACCAAACTACTGTGTGGAAACCAAATGGAAACACTTTAAGTTAACTTTCCACATGATTCTGAGTTCTTAAAAACTGATTTCATGCCTCTGTTGAGCAAGACAAAAAAGTTGTTTTCTCAGGACATGCATGCTTTGACATTACCAATAGTATAGACTTCAATTTTACACCAAACTACTGTGTGCAAACCTAATGTTAACAGTTTAAGTTAACTTTCCACATGATTCTGAGTTGTTTAAAACTGGTTTCATGCCTCTGCTGAGCAAGACAAAAAAGTTGTTTTCTCAGGGCATACAACGCTTTGACATTACCAAGCGTATACATTTCAATCTTACACCAAACTACTGTGTGGAAACCTAATGGAAACACCTTAAGTTTACTTTCAACATGATTCTGAGTTCTTAAAAACTGATTTCATGCCTCTGTTGAGCAACAAAAAAGTTGTTTTCTCAGGACATGCATGCTTTGTTATTACCAATAGTATACACTTCAATTTTACACCAAACTACTGTGTGCAAACCTAATGTTAACAGTTTAAGTTAACTTTCCACATGATTCTGAGTTGTTTAAAACTGGTTTCATGCCTGTGCTGAGCAAGACAAAAAAGTTATTTTCTCAGGGCATGCAATGCTTTGACATTACCAAGAGTATACATTTCAATTTTACACCAAACTACTGTGTGCAAACCTAATGTTAACAGTTTAAGTTTCTTTCCACATGATTATGAGATGTTTAAAACTGGTTTCATGCTTCTGCAGAGCAAGACAAAAAAGTTGTTTTCTCAGGGCATACAACGCTTTGACATTACCAAGCGTATACATTTAAATTTTACACCAAACTACTGTGTGTTAACCTAATGCAAACACCTTAAATCTACTTCCCAAATGATTCTGAGTTGTTTAAAACCTGTTTCATGCTTCTGTTGAGCAAGACAAAAAAGTTGTTTTCTCAGGGCAAGCAATGCTTTGACATTACCAATAGTATACATTTCAATGTTACACCAAACTACTGTGTGGAAACCTAATGGAAACACCTTAAGTTAACTTTCCACATGATTCTGAGTTCTTAAAAACTGATTTCATGCCTCTGTTGAGCAAGACAAAAAAGTTGTTTTCTCAGGACATGCATGCTTTGACATTACCAATAGTATACACTTCAATTTTACTCCAAACTACTGTGTGCAAACCTAATGTTAACAGTTTAAGTTAACTTTCCACATGATTATGAGATGTTTAAAACTGGTTTCATGCTTCTGCAGAGCAAGACAAAAAAGTTGTTTTCTCAGGGCATACAACGCTTTGACATTACCAAGCGTATACATTTCAAACTTACACCAAACTGCTGTGTGGAAACCTAATGGAGACACCTTAAATCAACTTTCCACATGATTCTGAGTTGTTTAAAACTGGTTTCATGCCTGTGCTGAGCTAGACAAAAAAGTTATTTTCTCAGGGCACGCAATGCTTTGACATTACCAAGAGTATACATCTCAATTTTACACCAAACTACTGTGTGCAAACCTAATTCAAACGCCTTAAATCAACTTCTCACATGATTCTGAGTTGTTTAAAACATGTTTCATGCCTCTGTTGAGCAAGACAAAAAAGTTGTTTTCTCAGGGCATACAATGCCTTGACATTACCAATAGTATACATTTCAATTTTACACCAAACTACTGTGTGGAAACCTAATGGAAACACCTTAAGTTAACTTTCCACATGATTCTGAGTTCTTAAAAACTGATTTCATGCCTCTGTTGAGCAAGACAAAAAAGTTGTTTTCTCAGGACATGCATGCTTTGACATTACCAATAGTATAGACTTCAATTTTACACCAAACTACTGTGTGCAAACCTAATGTTAACAGTTTAAGTTAACTTTCCACATGATTCTGAGTTGTTTAAAACTGGTTTCATGCTTCTGCAGAGCAAGACAAAAAAGTTATTTTCTCAGGGCATGCAATGCTTTGACATTACCAAGCGTATACATTTCAATCTTACACCAAACTACTGTGTGGAAACCTAATGGAAACACCTTAAGTTTACTTTCAACATGATTCTGAGTTCTTAAAAACTGATTTCATGCCTCTGTTGAGCAAGACAAAAAAGTTGTTTTCTCAGGACATGCATGCTTTGACATTACCAATAGTATACACTTCAATTTTACACCAAACTACTGTGTGCAAACCTAATGTTAACAGTTTAAGTTAACTTTCCACATGATTCTGAGTTGTTTAAAACTGGTTTCATGCCTGTGCTGAGCAAGACAAAAAAGTTATTTTCTCAGGGCATGCAATGCTTTGACATTAACAAGAGTATACATTTCAATTTTACACCAAACTACTGTGTGCAAACCTAATGTTAACAGTTTAAGTTTCTTTCCACATGATTATGAGATGTTTAAAACTGGTTTCATGCTTCTGCAGAGCAAGACAAAAAAGTTGTTTTCTCAGGGCATACAACGCTTTGACATTACCAATAGTATACATTTCAATTTTACACCAAACTACTGGGTGCAAACCTAATGTTAACAGTTTAAGTTAACTTTCCACATGATTCTGAGTTGTTTAAAACTGGTTTCATGCCTCTGCTGAGCAAGACAAAAAAGTTATTTTCTCAGGGCATATAATGCTATGACATTTCCAATAGTATACATTTAAATTTTACACCAAACTACTGTGTGTTAACCTAATGCAAACACCTTAAATCTACTTCCCAAATGATTCTGAGTTGTTTAAAACCTGTTTCATGCTTCTGTTGAGCAAGACAAAAAAGTTGTTTTCTCAGGGCAAGCAATGCTTTGACATTACCAATAGTATACATTTCAATGTTACACCAAACTACTGTGTGGAAACCTAATGGAAACACCTTAAGTTAACTTTCCACATGATTCTGAGTTCTTAAAAACTGATTTCATGCCTCTGTTGAGCAAGACAAAAAAGTTGTTTTCTCAGGACATGCATGCTTTGACATTACCAATAGTATACACTTCAATTTTACACCAAACTACTGTGTGCAAACCTAATGTTAACAGTTTAAGTTAACTTTCCACATGATTATGAGATGTTTAAAACTGTTTTAATGCTTCTGCAGAGCAAGACAAAAAAGTTGTTTTCTCAGGGCATACAATGCTTTGACATAACCAAGCGTATACATTTCAATCTTACACCAAACTGCTGTGTGGAAACCTAATGGAGACACCTTAAATCAACTTTCCACATGATTCTGAGTTGTTTAAAACTGGTTTCATGCCTGTGCTGAGCTAGACAAAAAAGTTATTTTCTCAGGGCACGCAATGCTTTGACATTACCAAGAGTATACATCTCAATTTTACACCAAACTACTGTGTGCAAACCTAATTCAAACACCTTAAATCAACTTCTCACATGATTCTGAGTTGTTTAAAACATGTTTCATGCCTCTGTTGAGCAAGACAAAAAAGTTGTTTTCTCAGGGCATACAATGCCTTGACATTACCAATAGTATACATTTCAATTTTACACCAAACTACTGTGTGGAAACCAAATGGAAACACTTTAAGTTAACTTTCCACATGATTCTGAGTTCTTAAAAACTGATTTCATGCCTCTGTTGAGCAAGACAAAAAAGTTGTTTTCTCAGGACATGCATGCTTTGACATTACCAATAGTATAGACTTCAATTTTACACCAAACTACTGTGTGCAAACCTAATGTTAACAGTTTAAGTTAACTTTCCACATGATTCTGAGTTGTTTAAAACTGGTTTCATGCCTCTGCTGAGCAAGACAAAAAAGTTGTTTTCTCAGGGCATACAACGCTTTGACATTACCAAGCGTATACATTTCAATCTTACACCAAACTACTGTGTGGAAACCTAATGGAAACACCTTAAGTTTACTTTCAACATGATTCTGAGTTCTTAAAAACTGATTTCATGCCTCTGTTGAGCAACAAAAAAGTTGTTTTCTCAGGACATGCATGCTTTGTTATTACCAATAGTATACACTTCAATTTTACACCAAACTACTGTGTGCAAACCTAATGTTAACAGTTTAAGTTAACTTTCCACATGATTCTGAGTTGTTTAAAACTGGTTTCATGCCTGTGCTGAGCAAGACAAAAAAGTTATTTTCTCAGGGCATGCAATGCTTTGACATTACCAAGAGTATACATTTCAATTTTACACCAAACTACTGTGTGCAAACCTAATGTTAACAGTTTAAGTTTCTTTCCACATGATTATGAGATGTTTAAAACTGGTTTCATGCTTCTGCAGAGCAAGACAAAAAAGTTGTTTTCTCAGGGCATACAACGCTTTGACATTACCAAGCGTATACATTTAAATTTTACACCAAACTACTGTGTGTTAACCTAATGCAAACACCTTAAATCTACTTCCCAAATGATTCTGAGTTGTTTAAAACCTGTTTCATGCTTCTGTTGAGCAAGACAAAAAAGTTGTTTTCTCAGGGCAAGCAATGCTTTGACATTACCAATAGTATACATTTCAATGTTACACCAAACTACTGTGTGGAAACCTAATGGAAACACCTTAAGTTAACTTTCCACATGATTCTGAGTTCTTAAAAACTGATTTCATGCCTCTGTTGAGCAAGACAAAAAAGTTGTTTGCTCAGGACATGCATGCTTTGACATTACCAATAGTATACACTTCAATTTTACTCCAAACTACTGTGTGCAAACCTAATGTTAACAGTTTAAGTTAACTTTCCACATGATTATGAGATGTTTAAAACTGGTTTCATGCTTCTGCAGAGCAAGACAAAAAAGTTGTTTTCTCAGGGCATACAACGCTTTGACATTACCAAGCGTATACATTTCAATCTTACACCAAACTGCTGTGTGGAAACCTAATGGAGACACCTTAAATCAACTTTCCACATGATTCTGAGTTGTTTAAAACTGGTTTCATGCCTGTGCTGAGCTAGACAAAAAAGTTATTTTCTCAGGGCACGCAATGCTTTGACATTACCAAGAGTATACATCTCAATTTTACACCAAACTACTGTGTGCAAACCTAATTCAAACGCCTTAAATCAACTTCTCACATGATTCTGAGTTGTTTAAAACATGTTTCATGCCTCTGTTGAGCAAGACAAAAAAGTTGTTTTCTCAGGGCATACAATGCCTTGACATTACCAATAGTATACATTTCAATTTTACACCAAACTACTGTGTGGAAACCTAATGGAAACACCTTAAGTTAACTTTCCACATGATTCTGAGTTCTTAAAAACTGATTTCATGCCTCTGTTGAGCAAGACAAAAAAGTTGTTTTCTCAGGACATGCATGCTTTGACATTACCAATAGTATAGACTTCAATTTTACACCAAACTACTGTGTGCAAACCTAATGTTAACAGTTTAAGTTAACTTTCCACATGATTCTGAGTTGTTTAAAACTGGTTTCATGCCTCTGCTGAGCAAGACAAAAAAGTTATTTTCTCTGGGCATATAATGCTATGACATTTCCAATAGTATACATTTAAATTTTACACCAAACTACTGTGTGTTAACCTAATGCAAACACCTTAAATCTACTTCCCAAATGATTCTGAGTTGTTTAAAACCTGTTTCATGCTTCTGTTGAGCAAGACAAAAAAGTTGTTTTCTCAGGGCAAGCAATGCTTTGACATTACCAATAGTATACATTTCAATGTTACACCAAACTACTGTGTGGAAACCTAATGGAAACACCTTAAGTTAACTTTCCACATGATTCTGAGTTCTTAAAAACTGATTTCATGCCTCTGTTGAGCAAGACAAAGAAGTTGTTTTCTCAGGACATGCATGCTTTGACATTACCAATAGTATAGACTTCAATTTTACACCAAACTACTGTGTGCAAACCTAATGTTAACAGTTTAAGTTAACTTTCCACATGATTATGAGATGTTTAAAACTGGTTTCATGCTTCTGCAGAGCAAGACAAAAAAGTTGTTTTCTCAGGGCATACAACGCTTTGACATTACCAAGCGTATACATTTCAATCTTACACCAAACTGCTGTGTGGAAACCTAATGGAGACACCTTAAATCAACTTTCCACATGATTCTGAGTTGTTTAAAACTGGTTTCATGCCTGTGCTGAGCTAGACAAAAAAGTTATTTTCTCAGGGCACGCAATGCTTTGACATTACCAAGAGTATACATCTCAATTTTACACCAAACTACTGTGTGCAAACCTAATTCAAACACCTTAAATCAACTTCTCACATGATTCTGAGTTGTTTAAAACATGTTTCATGCCTCTGTTGAGCAAGACAAAAAAGTTGTTTTCTCAGGGCATACAATGCCTTGACATTACCAATAGTATACATTTCAATTTTACACCAAACTACTGTGTGGAAACCTAATGGAAACACCTTAAGTTAACTTTCCACATGATTCTGAGTTCTTAAAAACTGATTTCATGCCTCTGTTGAGCAAGACAAAAAAGTTGTTTTCTCAGGACATGCATGCTTTGACATTACCAATAGTATAGACTTCAATTTTACACCAAACTACTGTGTGCAAACCTAATGTTAACAGTTTAAGTTAACTTTCCACATGATTCTGAGTTGTTTAAAACTGGTTTCATGCCTGTGCTGAGCAAGACAAAAAAGTTATTTTCTCAGGGCATGCAATGCTTTGACATTAACAAGAGTATACATTTCAATTTTACACCAAACTACTGTGTGCAAACCTAATGTTAACAGTTTAAGTTTCTTTCCACATGATTATGAGATGTTTAAAACTGGTTTCATGCGTCTGCGGAGCAAGACAAAAAAGTTGTTTTCTCAGGGCATACAACGCTTTGACATTACCAATAGTATACATTTCAATTTTACACCAAACTACTGGGTGCAAACCTAATGTTAACAGTTTAAGTTAACTTTCCACATGATTCTGAGTTGTTTAAAACTGGTTTCATGCCTCTGCTGAGCAAGACAAAAAAGTTATTTTCTCAGGGCATATAATGCTATGACATTTCCAATAGTATACATTTAAATTTTACACCAAACTACTGTGTGTTAACCTAATGCAAACACCTTAAATCTACTTCCCAAATGATTCTGAGTTGTTTAAAACCTG
This sequence comes from Mobula birostris, assembly GCF_030028105.1. NCBI lineage: Eukaryota > Metazoa > Chordata > Chondrichthyes > Myliobatiformes > Myliobatidae > Mobula > Mobula birostris. The sequence continues at coordinate 19,695 of NW_027274548.1, read as the reverse complement.
TTTCATGCTTCTGTTGAGCAAGACAAAAAAGTTGTTTTCTCAGGGCAAGCAATGCTTTGACATTACCAATAGTATACATTTCAATGTTACACCAAACTACTGTGTGGAAACCTAATGGAAACACCTTAAGTTAAATTTCCACATGATTCTGAGTTCTTAAAAACTGATTTCATGCCTCTGTTGAGCAAGACAAAAAAGTTGTTTTCTCAGGACATGCATGCTTTGACATTACCAATAGTATACACTTCAATTTTACACCAAACTACTGTGTGCAAACCTAATGTTAACAGTTTAAGTTAACTTTCCACATGATTATGAGATGTTTAAAACTGGTTTCATGCTTCTGCAGAGCAAGACAAAAAAGTTGTTTTCTCTGGGCATACAACGCTTTGACATTACCAAGCGTATACATTTCAATCTTACACCAAACTGCTGTGTGGAAACCTAATGGAGACACCTTAAATCAACTTTCCACATGATTCTGAGTTGTTTAAAACAAGTTTCATGCCTCTGTTGAGCAAGACAAAAAAGTTGTTTTCTCAGGGCATACAATGCCTTGACATTACCAATAGTATACATTTCAATTTTACACCAAACTACTGTGTGGAAACCTAATGGAAACACCTTAAGTTAACTTTCCACATGATTCTGAGTTCTTAAAAACTGATTTCATGCCTCTGTTGAGCAAGACAAAAAAGTTGTTTTCTCAGGACATGCATGCTTTGACATTACCAATAGTATACACTTCAATTTTACACCAAACTACTGTGTGCAAACTTAATGTTAACAGTTTAAGTTAACTTTCCACATGATTCTGAGTTGTTTAAAACTGGTTTCATGCCTGTGCTGAGCAAGACAAAAAAGTTATTTTCTCAGGACATGCATGCTTTGACATTACCAATAGTATACACTTCAATTTTACACCAAACTACTGTGTGCAAACCTAATGTTAACAGTTTAAGTTAACTTTCCACATGATTATGAGATGTTTAAAACTGGTTTCATGCTTCTGCAGAGCAAGACAAAAAAGTTGTTTTCTCAGGGCATACAACGCTTTGACATTACCAAGCGTATACATTTCAATCTTACACCAAACTACTGTGTGCAAACCTAATGGAAACACCTTAAGTTTACTTTCAACATGATTCTGAGTTCTTAAAAACTGATTTCATGCCTCTGTTGAGCAAGACAAAAAAGTTGTTTTCTCAGGACATGCATGCTTTGTCATTACCAATAGTATACACTTCAATTTTACACCAAACTACTGTGTGCAAACCTAATGTTAACAGTTTAAGTTAACTTTCCACATGATTCTGAGTTGTTTAAAACTGGTTTCATGCCTGTGCTGAGCAAGACAAAAAAGTTATTTTCTCAGGGCATGCAATGCTTTGACATTACAAAGAGTATACATTTCAATTTTACACCAAACTACTGTGTGCAAACCTAATGTTAACAGTTTAAGTTAACTTTCCACATGATTATGAGATGTTTAAAACTGGTTTCATGCTTCTGCCGAGCAAGACAAAAAAGTTGTTTTCTCAGGGCATACAACGCTTTGACATTACCAAGCGTATACATTTCAATCTTACACCAAACTACTGTGTGGAAACCTAATGGAAACACCTTAAGTTTACATTCAACATGATTCTGAGTTCTTAAAAACTGATTTCATGCCTCTGTTGAGCAAGACAAAAAAGTTGTTTTCTCAGGACATGCATGCTTTGACATTACCAATAGTATACACTTCAATTTTACACCAAACTACTGTGTGCAAACCTAATGTTAACAGTTTAAGTTAACTTTCCACATGATTCTGAGTTGTTTAAAACTGGTTTCATGCCTGTGCTGAGCAAGACAAAAAAGTTATTTTCTCAGGGCATGCAATGCTTTGACATTAACAAGAGTATACATTTCAATTTTACACCAAACTACTGTGTGCAAACCTAATGTTAACAGTTTAAGTTTCTTTCCACATGATTATGAGATGTTTAAAACTGGTTTCATGCTTCTGCAGAGCAAGACAAAAAAGTTGTTTTCTCAGGGCATACAACGCTTTGACATTACCAATAGTATACATTTCAATTTTACACCAAACTACTGGGTGCAAACCTAATGTTAACAGTTTAAGTTAACTTTCCACATGATTCTGAGTTGTTTAAAACTGGTTTCATGCCTCTGCTGAGCAAGACAAAAAAGTTATTTTCTCAGGGCATATAATGCTATGACATTTCCAATAGTATACATTTAAATTTTACACCAAACTACTGTGTGTTAACCTAATGCAAACACCTTAAATCTACTTCCCAAATGATTCTGAGTTGTTTAAAACCTGTTTCATGCTTCTGTTGAGCAAGACAAAAAAGTTGTTTTCTCAGGGCAAGCAATGCTTTGACATTACCAATAGTATACATTTCAATGTTACACCAAACTACTGTGTGGAAACCTAATGGAAACACCTTAAGTTAACTTTCCACATGATTCTGAGTTCTTAAAAACTGATTTCATGCCTCTGTTGAGCAAGACAAAAAAGTTGTTTTCTCAGGACATGCATGCTTTGAAATTACCAATAGTATACACTTCAATTTTACACCAAACTACTGTGTGCAAACCTAATGTTAACAGTTTAAGTTAACTTTCCACATGATTATGAGATGTTTAAAACTGGTTTCATGCTTCTGCAGAGCAAGACAAAAAAGTTGTTTTCTCAGGGCAAGCAATGCTTTGACATTACCAATAGTATACATTTCAATGTTACACCAAACTACTGTGTGGAAACCTAATGGAAACACCTTAAGTTAACTTTCCACATGATTCTGAGTTCTTAAAAACTGATTTCATGCCTCTGTTGAGCAAGACAAAAAAGTTATTTTCTCAGGACATGCATGCTTTGACATTACCAATAGTATACATCTCAATTTTACACCAAACTACTGTGTGCAAACCTAATGTTAACAGTTTAAGTTAACTTTCCACATGATTATGAGATGTTTAAAACTGGTTTCATGCTTCTGCAGAGCAAGACAAAAAAGTTGTTTTCTCAGGGCATACAACGCTTTGACATTACCAAGCGTATACATTTCAATCTTACACCAAACTACTGTGTGCAAACCTAATGGAAACACCTTAAGTTTACTTTCAACATGATTCTGAGTTCTTAAAAACTGATTTCATGCCTCTGTTGAGCAAGACAAAAAAGTTGTTTTCTCAGGACATGCATGCTTTGTCATTACCAATAGTATACACTTCAATTTTACACCAAACTACTGTGTGCAAACCTAATGTTAACAGTTTAAGTTAACTTTCCACATGATTCTGAGTTGTTTAAAACTGGTTTCATGCCTGTGCTGAGCAAGACAAAAAAGTTATTTTCTCAGGGCATGCAATGCTTTGACATTACAAAGAGTATACATTTCAATTTTACACCAAACTACTGTGTGCAAACCTAATGTTAACAGTTTAAGTTAACTTTCCACATGATTATGAGATGTTTAAAACTGGTTTCATGCTTCTGCCGAGCAAGACAAAAAAGTTGTTTTCTCAGGGCATACAACGCTTTGACATTACCAAGCGTATACATTTCAATCTTACACCAAACTACTGTGTGGAAACCTAATGGAAACACCTTAAGTTTACATTCAACATGATTCTGAGTTCTTAAAAACTGATTTCATGCCTCTGTTGAGCAAGACAAAAAAGTTGTTTTCTCAGGACATGCATGCTTTGACATTACCAATAGTATACACTTCAATTTTACACCAAACTACTGTGTGCAAACCTAATGTTAACAGTTTAAGTTAACTTTCCACATGATTCTGAGTTGTTTAAAACTGGTTTCATGCCTGTGCTGAGCAAGACAAAAAAGTTATTTTCTCAGGGCATGCAATGCTTTGACATTAACAAGAGTATACATTTCAATTTTACACCAAACTACTGTGTGCAAACCTAATGTTAACAGTTTAAGTTTCTTTCCACATGATTATGAGATGTTTAAAACTGGTTTCATGCTTCTGCAGAGCAAGACAAAAAAGTTGTTTTCTCAGGGCATACAACGCTTTGACATTACCAATAGTATACATTTCAATTTTACACCAAACTACTGGGTGCAAACCTAATGTTAACAGTTTAAGTTAACTTTCCACATGATTCTGAGTTGTTTAAAACTGGTTTCATGCCTCTGCTGAGCAAGACAAAAAAGTTATTTTCTCAGGGCATATAATGCTATGACATTTCCAATAGTATACATTTAAATTTTACACCAAACTACTGTGTGTTAACCTAATGCAAACACCTTAAATCTACTTCCCAAATGATTCTGAGTTGTTTAAAACCTGTTTCATGCTTCTGTTGAGCAAGACAAAAAAGTTGTTTTCTCAGGGCAAGCAATGCTTTGACATTACCAATAGTATACATTTCAATGTTACACCAAACTACTGTGTGGAAACCTAATGGAAACACCTTAAGTTAACTTTCCACATGATTCTGAGTTCTTAAAAACTGATTTCATGCCTCTGTTGAGCAAGACAAAAAAGTTGTTTTCTCAGGACATGCATGCTTTGACATTACCAATAGTATACACTTCAATTTTACACCAAACTACTGTGTGCAAACCTAATGTTAACAGTTTAAGTTAACTTTCCACATGATTATGAGATGTTTAAAACTGTTTTAATGCTTCTGCAGAGCAAGACAAAAAAGTTGTTTTCTCAGGGCAAGCAATGCTTTGACATTACCAATAGTATACATTTCAATGTTACACCAAACTACTGTGTGGAAACCTAATGGAAACACCTTAAGTTAACTTTCCACATGATTCTGAGTTCTTAAAAACTGATTTCATGCCTCTGTTGAGCAAGACAAAAAAGTTGTTTTCTCAGGACATGCATGCTTTGACATTACCAATAGTATACACTTCAATTTTACACCAAACTACTGTGTGCAAACCTAATGTTAACAGTTTAAGTTAACTTTCCACATGATTATGAGATGTTTAAAACTGGTTTCATGCTTCTGCAGAGCAAGACAAAAAAGTTGTTTTCTCTGGGCATACAACGCTTTGACATTACCAAGCGTATACATTTCAATCTTACACCAAACTGCTGTGTGGAAACCTAATGGAGACACCTTAAATCAACTTTCCACATGATTCTGAGTTGTTTAAAACTGGTTTCATGCCTGTGCTGAGCTAGACAAAAAAGTTATTTTCTCAGGGCACGCAATGCTTTGACATTACCAAGAATATACATATCAATTTTACACCAAACTACTGTGTGCAATCCTAATTCAAACACCTTAAATCAACTTCTCACATGATTCTGAGTTGTTTAAAACAAGTTTCATGCCTCTGTTGAGCAAGACAAAGAAGTTGTTTTCTCAGGGCATACAATGCCTTGACATTACCAATAGTATACATTTCAATTTTACACCAAACTACTGTGTGGAAACCTAATGGAAACACCTTAAGTTAACTTTCCACATGATTCTGAGTTCTTAAAAACTGATTTCATGCCTCTGTTGAGCAAGACAAAAAAGTTGTTTTCTCAGGACATGCATGCTTTGACATTACCAATAGTATAGACTTCAATTTTACACCAAACTACTGTGTGCAAACTTAATGTTAACAGTTTAAGTTAACTTTCCACATGATTCTGAGTTGTTTAAAACTGGTTTCATGCCTGTGCTGAGCAAGACAAAAAAGTTATTTTCTCAGGGCATGCAATGCTTTGACATTACCAAGAGTATACATTTCAATTTTACACCAAACTACTGGGTGCAAACCTAATGTTAACAGTTTAGGTTAACTTTCCAGATGATTCTGAGTTGTTTAAAACTGGTTTCATGCCTCTGCTGAGCAAGACAAAAAAGTTATTTTCTCAGGACATGCATGCTTTGACATTACCAATAGTATACACTTCAATTTTACACCAAACTACTGTGTGCAAACCTAATGTTAACAGTTTAAGTTAACTTTCCACATGATTATGAGATGTTTAAAACTGGTTTCATGCTTCTGCAGAGCAAGACAAAAAAGTTGTTTTCTCAGGGCATACAACGCTTTGACATTACCAAGCGTATACATTTCAATCTTACACCAAACTACTGTGTGGAAACCTAATGGAAACACCTTAAGTTTACTTTCAACATGATTCTGAGTTCTTAAAAACTGATTTCATGCCTCTGTTGAGCAAGACAAAAAAGTTGTTTTCTCAGGACATGCATGCTTTGTCATTACCAATAGTATACACTTCAATTTTACACCAAACTACTGTGTGCAAACCTAATGTTAACAGTTTAAGTTAACTTTCCACATGATTCTGAGTTGTTTAAAACTGGTTTCATGCCTGTGCTGAGCAAGACAAAAAAGTTATTTTCTCAGGGCATGCAATGCTTTGACATTACCAAGAGTATACATTTCAATTTTACACCAAACTACTGTGTGCAAACCTAATGTTAACAGTTTAAGTTAACTTTCCACATGATTTGAGATGTTTAAAACTGGTTTCATGCTTCTGCAGAGCAAGACAAAAAAGTTGTTTTCTCAGGGCATACAACGCTTTGACATTACCAAGCGTATACATTTCAATCTTACACCAAACTACTGTGTGGAAACCTAATGGAAACACCTTAAGTTTACTTTCAACATGATTCTGAGTTCTTAAAAACTGATTTCATGCCTCTGTTGAGCAAGACAAAAAAGTTGTTTTCTCAGGACATGCATGCTTTGACATTACCAATAGTATACACTTCAATTTTACACCAAACTACTGTGTGCAAACCTAATGTTAACAGTTTAAGTTAACTTTCCACATGATTCTGAGTTGTTTAAAACTGGTTTCATGCCTGTGCTGAGCAAGACAAAAAAGTTATTTTCTCAGGGCATGCAATGCTTTGACATTAACAAGAGTATACATTTCAATTTTACACCAAACTACTGTGTGCAAACCTAATGTTAACAGTTTAAGTTTCTTTCCACATGATTATGAGATGTTTAAAACTGGTTTCATGCTTCTGCAGAGCAAGACAAAAAAGTTGTTTTCTCAGGGCATACAACGCTTTGACATTACCAATAGTATACATTTCAATTTTACACCAAACTACTGGGTGCAAACCTAATGTTGGTGTTTAAGTTAACTTTCCACATGATTCTGAGTTGTTTAAAACTGGTTTCATGCCTCTGCTGAGCAAGACAAAAAAGTTATTTTCTCTGGGCATATAATGCTATGACATTTCCAATAGTATACATTTAAATTTTACACCAAACTACTGTGTGTTAACCTAATGCAAACACCTTAAATCTACTTCCCAAATGATTCTGAGTTGTTTAAAACCTGTTTCATGCTTCTGTTGAGCAAGACAAAAAAGTTGTTTTCTCAGGGCAAGCAATGCTTTGACATTACCAATAGTATACATTTCAATGTTACACCAAACTACTGTGTGGAAACCTAATGGAAACACCTTAAGTTAACTTTCCACATGATTCTGAGTTCTTAAAAACTGATTTCATGCCTCTGTTGAGCAAGACAAAGAAGTTGTTTTCTCAGGACATGCATGCTTTGACATTACCAATAGTATAGACTTCAATTTTACACCAAACTACTGTGTGCAAACCTAATGTTAACAGTTTAAGTTAACTTTCCACATGATTATGAGATGTTTAAAACTGGTTTCATGCTTCTGCAGAGCAAGACAAAAAAGTTGTTTTCTCAGGGCATACAACGCTTTGACATTACCAAGCGTATACATTTCAATCTTACACCAAACTGCTGTGTGGAAACCTAATGGAGACACCTTAAATCAACTTTCCACATGATTCTGAGTTGTTTAAAACTGGTTTCATGCCTGTGCTGAGCTAGACAAAAAAGTTATTTTCTCAGGGCACGCAATGCTTTGACATTACCAAGAGTATACATCTCAATTTTACACCAAACTACTGTGTGCAAACCTAATTCAAACACCTTAAATCAACTTCTCACATGATTCTGAGTTGTTTAAAACATGTTTCATGCCTCTGTTGAGCAAGACAAAAAAGTTGTTTTCTCAGGGCATACAATGCCTTGACATTACCAATAGTATACATTTCAATTTTACACCAAACTACTGTGTGGAAACCTAATGGAAACACCTTAAGTTAACTTTCCACATGATTCTGAGTTCTTAAAAACTGATTTCATGCCTCTGTTGAGCAAGACAAAAAAGTTGTTTTCTCAGGACATGCATGCTTTGACATTACCAATAGTATAGACTTCAATTTTACACCAAACTACTGTGTGCAAACCTAATGTTAACAGTTTAAGTTAACTTTCCACATGATTCTGAGTTGTTTAAAACTGGTTTCATGCCTGTGCTGAGCAAGACAAAAAAGTTATTTTCTCAGGGCATGCAATGCTTTGACATTAACAAGAGTATACATTTCAATTTTACACCAAACTACTGTGTGCAAACCTAATGTTAACAGTTTAAGTTTCTTTCCACATGATTATGAGATGTTTAAAACTGGTTTCATGCGTCTGCGGAGCAAGACAAAAAAGTTGTTTTCTCAGGGCATACAACGCTTTGACATTACCAATAGTATACATTTCAATTTTACACCAAACTACTGGGTGCAAACCTAATGTTAACAGTTTAAGTTAACTTTCCACATGATTCTGAGTTGTTTAAAACTGGTTTCATGCCTCTGCTGAGCAAGACAAAAAAGTTATTTTCTCAGGGCATATAATGCTATGACATTTCCAATAGTATACATTTAAATTTTACACCAAACTACTGTGTGTTAACCTAATGCAAACACCTTAAATCTACTTCCCAAATGATTCTGAGTTGTTTAAAACCTGTTTCATGCTTCTGTTGAGCAAGACAAAAAAGTTGTTTTCTCAGGGCAAGCAATGCTTTGACATTACCAATAGTATACATTTCAATGTTACACCAAACTACTGTGTGGAAACCTAATGGAAACACCTTAAGTTAAATTTCCACATGATTCTGAGTTCTTAAAAACTGATTTCATGCCTCTGTTGAGCAAGACAAAAAAGTTGTTTTCTCAGGACATGCATGCTTTGACATTACCAATAGTATACACTTCAATTTTACACCAAACTACTGTGTGCAAACCTAATGTTAACAGTTTAAGTTAACTTTCCACATGATTATGAGATGTTTAAAACTGGTTTCATGCTTCTGCAGAGCAAGACAAAAAAGTTGTTTTCTCTGGGCATACAACGCTTTGACATTACCAAGCGTATACATTTCAATCTTACACCAAACTGCTGTGTGGAAACCTAATGGAGACACCTTAAATCAACTTTCCACATGATTCTGAGTTGTTTAAAACAAGTTTCATGCCTCTGTTGAGCAAGACAAAAAAGTTGTTTTCTCAGGGCATACAATGCCTTGACATTACCAATAGTATACATTTCAATTTTACACCAAACTACTGTGTGGAAACCTAATGGAAACACCTTAAGTTAACTTTCCACATGATTCTGAGTTCTTAAAAACTGATTTCATGCCTCTGTTGAGCAAGACAAAAAAGTTGTTTTCTCAGGACATGCATGCTTTGACATTACCAATAGTATACACTTCAATTTTACACCAAACTACTGTGTGCAAACTTAATGTTAACAGTTTAAGTTAACTTTCCACATGATTCTGAGTTGTTTAAAACTGGTTTCATGCCTGTGCTGAGCAAGACAAAAAAGTTATTTTCTCAGGACATGCATGCTTTGACATTACCAATAGTATACACTTCAATTTTACACCAAACTACTGTGTGCAAACCTAATGTTAACAGTTTAAGTTAACTTTCCACATGATTATGAGATGTTTAAAACTGGTTTCATGCTTCTGCAGAGCAAGACAAAAAAGTTGTTTTCTCAGGGCATACAACGCTTTGACATTACCAAGCGTATACATTTCAATCTTACACCAAACTACTGTGTGCAAACCTAATGGAAACACCTTAAGTTTACTTTCAACATGATTCTGAGTTCTTAAAAACTGATTTCATGCCTCTGTTGAGCAAGACAAAAAAGTTGTTTTCTCAGGACATGCATGCTTTGTCATTACCAATAGTATACACTTCAATTTTACACCAAACTACTGTGTGCAAACCTAATGTTAACAGTTTAAGTTAACTTTCCACATGATTCTGAGTTGTTTAAAACTGGTTTCATGCCTGTGCTGAGCAAGACAAAAAAGTTATTTTCTCAGGGCATGCAATGCTTTGACATTACAAAGAGTATACATTTCAATTTTACACCAAACTACTGTGTGCAAACCTAATGTTAACAGTTTAAGTTAACTTTCCACATGATTATGAGATGTTTAAAACTGGTTTCATGCTTCTGCCGAGCAAGACAAAAAAGTTGTTTTCTCAGGGCATACAACGCTTTGACATTACCAAGCGTATACATTTCAATCTTACACCAAACTACTGTGTGGAAACCTAATGGAAACACCTTAAGTTTACATTCAACATGATTCTGAGTTCTTAAAAACTGATTTCATGCCTCTGTTGAGCAAGACAAAAAAGTTGTTTTCTCAGGACATGCATGCTTTGACATTACCAATAGTATACACTTCAATTTTACACCAAACTACTGTGTGCAAACCTAATGTTAACAGTTTAAGTTAACTTTCCACATGATTCTGAGTTGTTTAAAACTGGTTTCATGCCTGTGCTGAGCAAGACAAAAAAGTTATTTTCTCAGGGCATGCAATGCTTTGACATTAACAAGAGTATACATTTCAATTTTACACCAAACTACTGTGTGCAAACCTAATGTTAACAGTTTAAGTTTCTTTCCACATGATTATGAGATGTTTAAAACTGGTTTCATGCTTCTGCAGAGCAAGACAAAAAAGTTGTTTTCTCAGGGCATACAACGCTTTGACATTACCAATAGTATACATTTCAATTTTACACCAAACTACTGGGTGCAAACCTAATGTTAACAGTTTAAGTTAACTTTCCACATGATTCTGAGTTGTTTAAAACTGGTTTCATGCCTCTGCTGAGCAAGACAAAAAAGTTATTTTCTCAGGGCATATAATGCTATGACATTTCCAATAGTATACATTTAAATTTTACACCAAACTACTGTGTGTTAACCTAATGCAAACACCTTAAATCTACTTCCCAAATGATTCTGAGTTGTTTAAAACCTGTTTCATACTTCTGTTGAGCAAGACAAAAAAGTTGTTTTCTCAGGGCAAGCAATGCTTTGACATTACCAATAGTATACATTTCAATGTTACACCAAACTACTGTGTGGAAACCTAATGGAAACACCTTAAGTTAACTTTCCACATGATTCTGAGTTCTTAAAAACTGATTTCATGCCTCTGTTGAGCAAGACAAAAAAGTTGTTTTCTCAGGACATGCATGCTTTGAAATTACCAATAGTATACACTTCAATTTTACACCAAACTACTGTGTGCAAACCTAATGTTAACAGTTTAAGTTAACTTTCCACATGATTATGAGATGTTTAAAACTGTTTTAATGCTTCTGCAGAGCAAGACAAAAAAGTTGTTTTCTCAGGGCAAGCAATGCTTTGACATTACCAATAGTATACATTTCAATGTTACACCAAACTACTGTGTGGAAACCTAATGGAAACACCTTAAGTTAACTTTCCACATGATTCTGAGTTCTTAAAAACTGATTTCATGCCTCTGTTGAGCAAGACAAAAAAGTTATTTTCTCAGGACATGCATGCTTTGACATTACCAATAGTATACATCTCAATTTTACACCAAACTACTGTGTGCAAACCTAATGTTAACAGTTTAAGTTAACTTTCCACATGATTATGAGATGTTTAAAACTGGTTTCATGCTTCTGCAGAGCAAGACAAAAAAGTTGTTTTCTCAGGGCATACAACGCTTTGACATTACCAAGCGTATACATTTCAATCTTACACCAAACTACTGTGTGCAAACCTAATGGAAACACCTTAAGTTTACTTTCAACATGATTCTGAGTTCTTAAAAACTGATTTCATGCCTCTGTTGAGCAAGACAAAAAAGTTGTTTTCTCAGGACATGCATGCTTTGTCATTACCAATAGTATACACTTCAATTTTACACCAAACTACTGTGTGCAAACCTAATGTTAACAGTTTAAGTTAACTTTCCACATGATTCTGAGTTGTTTAAAACTGGTTTCATGCCTGTGCTGAGCAAGACAAAAAAGTTATTTTCTCAGGGCATGCAATGCTTTGACATTACAAAGAGTATACATTTCAATTTTACACCAAACTACTGTGTGCAAACCTAATGTTAACAGTTTAAGTTAACTTTCCACATGATTATGAGATGTTTAAAACTGGTTTCATGCTTCTGCCGAGCAAGACAAAAAAGTTGTTTTCTCAGGGCATACAACGCTTTGACATTACCAAGCGTATACATTTCAATCTTACACCAAACTACTGTGTGGAAACCTAATGGAAACACCTTAAGTTTACATTCAACATGATTCTGAGTTCTTAAAAACTGATTTCATGCCTCTGTTGAGCAAGACAAAAAAGTTGTTTTCTCAGGACATGCATGCTTTGACATTACCAATAGTATACACTTCAATTTTACACCAAACTACTGTGTGCAAACCTAATGTTAACAGTTTAAGTTAACTTTCCACATGATTCTGAGTTGTTTAAAACTGGTTTCATGCCTGTGCTGAGCAAGACAAAAAAGTTATTTTCTCAGGGCATGCAATGCTTTGACATTAACAAGAGTATACATTTCAATTTTACACCAAACTACTGTGTGCAAACCTAATGTTAACAGTTTAAGTTTCTTTCCACATGATTATGAGATGTTTAAAACTGGTTTCATGCTTCTGCAGAGCAAGACAAAAAAGTTGTTTTCTCAGGGCATACAACGCTTTGACATTACCAATAGTATACATTTCAATTTTACACCAAACTACTGGGTGCAAACCTAATGTTAACAGTTTAAGTTAACTTTCCACATGATTCTGAGTTGTTTAAAACTGGTTTCATGCCTCTGCTGAGCAAGACAAAAAAGTTATTTTCTCAGGGCATATAATGCTATGACATTTCCAATAGTATACATTTAAATTTTACACCAAACTACTGTGTGTTAACCTAATGCAAACACCTTAAATCTACTTCCCAAATGATTCTGAGTTGTTTAAAACCTGTTTCATGCTTCTGTTGAGCAAGACAAAAAAGTTGTTTTCTCAGGGCAAGCAATGCTTTGACATTACCAATAGTATACATTTCAATGTTACACCAAACTACTGTGTGGAAACCTAATGGAAACACCTTAAGTTAACTTTCCACATGATTCTGAGTTCTTAAAAACTGATTTCATGCCTCTGTTGAGCAAGACAAAAAAGTTGTTTTCTCAGGACATGCATGCTTTGACATTACCAATAGTATACACTTCAATTTTACACCAAACTACTGTGTGCAAACCTAATGTTAACAGTTTAAGTTAACTTTCCACATGATTATGAGATGTTTAAAACTGTTTTAATGCTTCTGCAGAGCAAGACAAAAAAGTTGTTTTCTCAGGGCAAGCAATGCTTTGACATTACCAATAGTATACATTTCAATGTTACACCAAACTACTGTGTGGAAACCTAATGGAAACACCTTAAGTTAACTTTCCACATGATTCTGAGTTCTTAAAAACTGATTTCATGCCTCTGTTGAGCAAGACAAAAAAGTTATTTTCTCAGGACATGCATGCTTTGACATTACCAATAGTATACATCTCAATTTTACACCAAACTACTGTGTGCAAACCTAATGTTAACAGTTTAAGTTAACTTTCCACATGATTATGAGATGTTTAAAACTGGTTTCATGCTTCTGCAGAGCAAGACAAAAAAGTTGTTTTCTCAGGGCATACAACGCTTTGACATTACCAAGCGTATACATTTCAATCTTACACCAAACTACTGTGTGCAAACCTAATGGAAACACCTTAAGTTTACTTTCAACATGATTCTGAGTTCTTAAAAACTGATTTCATGCCTCTGTTGAGCAAGACAAAAAAGTTGTTTTCTCAGGACATGCATGCTTTGTCATTACCAATAGTATACACTTCAATTTTACACCAAACTACTGTGTGCAAACCTAATGTTAACACTTTAAGTTAACTTTCCACATGATTCTGAGTTGTTTAAAACTGGTTTCATGCCTGTGCTGAGCAAGACAAAAAAGTTATTTTCTCAGGGCATGCAATGCTTTGACATTACAAAGAGTATACATTTCAATTTTACACCAAACTACTGTGTGCAAACCTAATGTTAACAGTTTAAGTTAACTTTCCACATGATTATGAGATGTTTAAAACTGGTTTCATGCTTCTGCCGAGCAAGACAAAAAAGTTGTTTTCTCAGGGCATACAACGCTTTGACATTACCAAGCGTATACATTTCAATCTTACACCAAACTACTGTGTGGAAACCTAATGGAAACACCTTAAGTTTACATTCAACATGATTCTGAGTTCTTAAAAACTGATTTCATGCCTCTGTTGAGCAAGACAAAAAAGTTGTTTTCTCAGGACATGCATGGTTTGACATTACCAATAGTATACACTTCAATTTTACACCAAACTACTGTGTGCAAACCTAATGTTAACAGTTTAAGTTAACTTTCCACATGATTCTGAGTTGTTTAAAACTGGTTTCATGCCTGTGCTGAGCAAGACAAAAAAGTTATTTTCTCAGGGCATGCAATGCTTTGACATTAACAAGAGTATACATTTCAATTTTACACCAAACTACTGTGTGCAAACCTAATGTTAACAGTTTAAGTTTCTTTCCACATGATTATGAGATGTTTAAAACTGGTTTCATGCTTCTGCAGAGCAAGACAAAAAAGTTGTTTTCTCAGGGCATACAACGCTTTGACATTACCAATAGTATACATTTCAATTTTACACCAAACTACTGGGTGCAAACCTAATGTTAACAGTTTAAGTTAACTTTCCACATGATTCTGAGTTGTTTAAAACTGGTTTCATGCCTCTGCTGAGCAAGACAAAAAAGTTATTTTCTCAGGGCATATAATGCTATGACATTTCCAATAGTATACATTTAAATTTTACACCAAACTACTGTGTGTTAACCTAATGCAAACACCTTAAATCTACTTCCCAAATGATTCTGAGTTGTTTAAAACCTGTTTCATGCTTCTGTTGAGCAAGACAAAAAAGTTGTTTTCTCAGGGCAAGCAATGCTTTGACATTACCAATAGTATACATTTCAATGTTACACCAAACTACTGTGTGGAAACCTAATGGAAACACCTTAAGTTAACTTTCCACATGATTCTGAGTTCTTAAAAACTGATTTCATGCCTCTGTTGAGCAAGACAAAAAAGTTGTTTTCTCAGGACATGCATGCTTTGACATTACCAATAGTATACACTTCAATTTTACACCAAACTACTGTGTGCAAACCTAATGTTAACAGTTTAAGTTAACTTTCCACATGATTATGAGATGTTTAAAACTGTTTTAATGCTTCTACAGAGCAAGACAAAAAAGTTGTTTTCTCAGGGCATACAATGCTTTGACATAACCAAGCGTATACATTTCAATCTTACACCAAACTGCTGTGTGGAAACCTAATGGAGACACCTTAAATCAACTTTCCACATGATTCTGAGTTGTTTAAAACTGGTTTCATGCCTGTGCTGAGCTAGACAAAAAAGTTATTTTCTCAGGGCGCGCAATGCTTTGACATTACCAAGAGTATACATCTCAATTTTACACCAAACTACTGTGTG
Source organism: Mobula birostris (assembly GCF_030028105.1). Classification (NCBI taxonomy): domain Eukaryota; kingdom Metazoa; phylum Chordata; class Chondrichthyes; order Myliobatiformes; family Myliobatidae; genus Mobula; species Mobula birostris. The sequence goes on along the minus strand of NW_027274548.1, from coordinate 3,931 downwards.
CAAACCTAATTCAAACACCTTAAATCAACTTCTCACATGATTCTGAGTTGTTTAAAACATGTTTCATGCCTCTGTTGAGCAAGACAAAAAAGTTGTTTTCTCAGGGCATACAATGCCTTGACATTACCAAGAGTATACATTTCAATTTTACACCAAACTACTGTGTGGAAACCTAATGGAAACACTTTAAGTTAACTTTCCACATGATTCTGAGTTCTTAAAAACTGATTTCATGCCTCTGTTGAGCAAGACAAAAAAGTTGTTTTCTCAGGACATGCATGCTTTGACATTACCAATAGTATAGACTTCAATTTTACACCAAACTACTGTGTGCAACCCTAATGTTAACAGTTTAAGTTAACTTTCCACATGATTCTGAGTTGTTTAAAACTGGTTTCATGCCTGTGCTGAGCAAGACAAAAAAGTTATTTTCTCAGGGCATGCAATGCTTTGACATTACCAAGAGTATACATTTCAATTTTACACCAAACTACTGGGTGCAAACCTAATGTTAACAGTTTAGGTTAACTTTCCAGATGATTCTGAGTTGTTTAAAACTGGTTTCATGCCTCTGCTGAGCAAGACAAAAAAGTTATTTTCTCAGGACATGCATGCTTTGACATTACCAATAGTATACACTTCAATTTTACACCAAACTACTGTGTGCAAACCTAATGTTAACAGTTTAAGTTAACTTTCCACATGATTATGAGATGTTTAAAACTGGTTTCATGCGTCTGCGGAGCAAGACAAAAAAGTTGTTTTCTCAGGGCATACAACGCTTTGACATTACCAATAGTATACATTTCAATTTTACACCAAACTACTGGGTGCAAACCTAATGTTAACAGTTTAAGTTAACTTTCCACATGATTCTGAGTTGTTTAAAACTGGTTTCATGCCTCTGCTGAGCAAGACAAAAAAGTTATTTTCTCAGGGCATATAATGCTATGACATTTCCAATAGTATACATTTAAATTTTACACCAAACTACTGTGTGTTAACCTAATGCAAACACCTTAAATCTACTTCCCAAATGATTCTGAGTTGTTTAAAACCTGTTTCATGCTTCTGTTGAGCAAGACAAAAAAGTTGTTTTCTCAGGGCAAGCAATGCTTTGACATTACCAATAGTATACATTTCAATGTTACACCAAACTACTGTGTGGAAACCTAATGGAAACACCTTAAGTTAAATTTCCACATGATTCTGAGTTCTTAAAAACTGATTTCATGCCTCTGTTGAGCAAGACAAAAAAGTTGTTTTCTCAGGACATGCATGCTTTGACATTACCAATAGTATACACTTCAATTTTACACCAAACTACTGTGTGCAAACCTAATGTTAACAGTTTAAGTTAACTTTCCACATGATTATGAGATGTTTAAAACTGGTTTCATGCTTCTGCAGAGCAAGACAAAAAAGTTGTTTTCTCTGGGCATACAACGCTTTGACATTACCAAGCGTATACATTTCAATCTTACACCAAACTGCTGTGTGGAAACCTAATGGAGACACCTTAAATCAACTTTCCACATGATTCTGAGTTGTTTAAAACAAGTTTCATGCCTCTGTTGAGCAAGACAAAAAAGTTGTTTTCTCAGGGCATACAATGCCTTGACATTACCAATAGTATACATTTCAATTTTACACCAAACTACTGTGTGGAAACCTAATGGAAACACCTTAAGTTAACTTTCCACATGATTCTGAGTTCTTAAAAACTGATTTCATGCCTCTGTTGAGCAAGACAAAAAAGTTGTTTTCTCAGGACATGCATGCTTTGACATTACCAATAGTATAGACTTCAATTTTACACCAAACTACTGTGTGCAAACTTAATGTTAACAGTTTAAGTTAACTTTCCACATGATTCTGAGTTGTTTAAAACTGGTTTCATGCCTGTGCTGAGCAAGACAAAAAAGTTATTTTCTCAGGGCATGCAATGCTTTCACATTACCAAGAGTATACATTTCAATTTTACACCAAACTACTGGGTGCAAACCTAATGTTAACAGTTTAGGTTAACTTTCCAGATGATTCTGAGTTGTTTAAAACTGGTTTCATCCCTCTGCTGAGCAAGACAAAAAAGTTATTTTCTCAGGACATGCATGCTTTGACATTACCAATAGTATACACTTCAATTTTACACCAAACTACTGTGTGCAAACCTAATGTTAACAGTTTAAGTTAACTTTCCACATGATTCTGAGTTGTTTAAAACTGGTTTCATGCCTGTGCTGAGCAAGACAAAAAAGTTATTTTCTCAGGGCATGCAATGCTTTGACATTACAAAGAGTATACATTTCAATTTTACACCAAACTACTGTGTGCAAACCTAATGTTAACAGTTTAAGTTAACTTTCCACATGATTATGAGATGTTTAAAACTGGTTTCATGCTTCTGCCGAGCAAGACAAAAAAGTTGTTTTCTCAGGGCATACAACGCTTTGACATTACCAAGCGTATACATTTCAATCTTACACCAAACTACTGTGTGGAAACCTAATGGAAACACCTTAAGTTTACATTCAACATGATTCTGAGTTCTTAAAAACTGATTTCATGCCTCTGTTGAGCAAGACAAAAAAGTTGTTTTCTCAGGACATGCATGCTTTGACATTACCAATAGTATACACTTCAATTTTACACCAAACTACTGTGTGCAAACCTAATGTTAACAGTTTAAGTTAACTTTCCACATGATTCTGAGTTGTTTAAAACTGGTTTCATGCCTGTGCTGAGCAAGACAAAAAAGTTATTTTCTCAGGGCATGCAATGCTTTGACATTAACAAGAGTATACATTTCAATTTTACACCAAACTACTGTGTGCAAACCTAATGTTAACAGTTTAAGTTTCTTTCCACATGATTATGAGATGTTTAAAACTGGTTTCATGCTTCTGCAGAGCAAGACAAAAAAGTTGTTTTCTCAGGGCATACAACGCTTTGACATTACCAATAGTATACATTTCAATTTTACACCAAACTACTGGGTGCAAACCTAATGTTAACAGTTTAAGTTAACTTTCCACATGATTCTGAGTTGTTTAAAACTGGTTTCATGCCTCTGCTGAGCAAGACAAAAAAGTTATTTTCTCAGGGCATATAATGCTATGACATTTCCAATAGTATACATTTAAATTTTACACCAAACTACTGTGTGTTAACCTAATGCAAACACCTTAAATCTACTTCCCAAATGATTCTGAGTTGTTTAAAACCTGTTTCATGCTTCTGTTGAGCAAGACAAAAAAGTTGTTTTCTCAGGGCAAGCAATGCTTTGACATTACCAATAGTATACATTTCAATGTTACACCAAACTACTGTGTGGAAACCTAATGGAAACACCTTAAGTTAACTTTCCACATGATTCTGAGTTCTTAAAAACTGATTTCATGCCTCTGTTGAGCAAGACAAAAAAGTTGTTTTCTCAGGACATGCATGCTTTGACATTACCAATAGTATACACTTCAATTTTACACCAAACTACTGTGTGCAAACCTAATGTTAACAGTTTAAGTTAACTTTCCACATGATTATGAGATGTTTAAAACTGTTTTAATGCTTCTGCAGAGCAAGACAAAAAAGTTGTTTTCTCAGGGCAAGCAATGCTTTGACATTACCAATAGTATACATTTCAATGTTACACCAAACTACTGTGTGGAAACCTAATGGAAACACCTTAAGTTAACTTTCCACATGATTCTGAGTTCTTAAAAACTGATTTCATGCCTCTGTTGAGCAAGACAAAAAAGTTATTTTCTCAGGACATGCATGCTTTGACATTACCAATAGTATACATCTCAATTTTACACCAAACTACTGTGTGCAAACCTAATGTTAACAGTTTAAGTTAACTTTCCACATGATTATGAGATGTTTAAAACTGGTTTCATGCTTCTGCAGAGCAAGACAAAAAAGTTGTTTT
>NW_027274547.1:0-95028 GCF_030028105.1 Mobula birostris | reverse complement strand
TATCTAAAAATGAGCTGCATGGTTTGGGTACATGGATTCTATATCTAATAATGAGGTGTATTTTTCGGGTAGATGGATTCTATATCTAATTATGAGTGGACGGTTCGGGTAGATGGATTCTATATCTAATAACGAGGTGAGTGGTTCGGATAGAAGGATTCTATATCTAATAACGAGATGCATGGTTCAGGTAGATGAATTCTATATCTAATAACGAGGTGTATGGTTCGGGTAGATGTTTTCTATATCTAATAACAAAGGCATAGTTCGGGTATATGGATTCTATATCTAATAACGAGGTGTATGGTTCGGATAGATGGATTCTATATCTAATTACGAGGTGTATGGTCAGGGAGATGGATTCTATATCTAATAACGAGGTGTATGGTTCAGGTAGATGGATTCTATATCTAATACCGAGGTGCATGGTTCGGGTAAATGGATTCTGTCTCTAATTACGAAGGGCATGATTCGGGTAGATGGATTCTATATCTAATAACGAGGTGTATGGTTCGGGTATATGGATTCTATATCTAATAACGAGGTGTATGGTTCAGGTAGATGGATTCTATATCTAATAACGAGGTGCATGGTTCGGGTAGATGGATTCTCTATCTAATAACGAGGCGTATGGTTCGGGTAAATGGATTCTATATCTAATTACAAGGTGCATGGTTCGGGTTGATGGATTCTATATCTAAGAACGAAGTGCATGATTCGGGTAGATGGATTCTATATCTAATAACGAGGTGCATGATTCAGGTAGATAGATTTTATATCTACTTACGAGCAGATGGTTGGGATAGATGTATTCTATATCTAATAACGAGGTGCATGGTTCGGGTAAATGGATGCTATATCTAATAGCGAGGTGCATGGTTCTGGTAGATGGATTCTATATCTAATTACAAGGTGTATGTTTCGGGTGGATAGATTCTATATCTAATAACGACGTGTATGGTTCGGGGAGATGGATTCTATATCTAATTACAAGGTGTATGGTTCGGGTAGCTGGATTCTATATCTAATAACGAGGAGCACGGTTCGGGTAGATGGATTCTATACCTCATAACGAGGTGTATGGTTCGGGTACATGGTTTCTATATAAATAACAAGGTGCATGGTTCGGGCAGATGGATTCTATATCTAATAACGATGTGTATGGTTCAGGTAGATGGATTTTACATCTAATATCGAGGTGTGTGGTTTGGGTAGATGGATTCTATATCTAATAACGAGGTGTATTGTTCAGGTAGATGGATTCTATATCTAATTACGAGGTGCACGGTTTGGGTAGATGCATTCTATATCTAATAACGATGTGTATGCTTCGGGTAAATGGAATCTATATCTAATAAAGAGGAGCATGGTTCGGGTAGATGGATTCTATATCTAAAAACGAGATGCATGCTTCGGGTAGATGAATTCTATATCTAATAACGAGGTGTATAGTTCGGGTAGAAGGATTCTATATGTAATTACGAGCGGGTAGATGGATTCTATATCTAATTACGAGTTGTATGGTTCGGGTACATGGATTCTCTATCTAATAACGAGTGCATGGTTCGTGTAGATGGATTCTATATCTAATAACGAGGTGTACGGTTCGGGTAGATGGATTCTAAATCTAATCACGAGGTGCATGGTTCGGGTAGATGGAATCTATATCTAATAACGACGTGTATGGTTCGGGTATATGGATTCTATATCTAATAACGAGGTGTATGGTTCGGGTAGATGGATTCTATACCTAATTACGAGGTGTATGGTTCGGGTAGATGGTTTCTATAACTAATAACGAGGTGCATGGTTCGGGTAGATGGATTCTATATCTAATAACGAGGTGCATGGTTCGGGTAGATGGATTCTATATCTAATTACGAGCAGATGGTTCGGGTAGATGGGTTCTATATCTAATTACGAAGGGCATGTTTCGGGTAGATGGATTCTATATCTAATTACGATGTGCAGCGTTCGGGTAGATGGATCCTATATCTAATAACGAGGTGTATGGTTCGGGTTGATGGATTCTATATCTATTTACCAGGTGTATGGTTCGGGTAGATGGATTCTATATCTAATAACGAGGTGCATGGTTCCGGTAGATGGATTCTATATCTAATTACGAGGTGTCTGATATGGGTGGATGGATTCTATATCTAATAACGACGTGCATGTTTCGGATATATATATTCTATATCTAAAAACGAGGTGTATGGTTCGGGTAGTTGGATTCTATATCTAATAACGAGGCGTATGTTTCGGGTAGATGGATTCTATATCTAATTACGAGGCGTATGGTTCGGGTAAATGGATTCTATATCTAATAACGAGGTGTATGGTTCGGGTAGTTGGATTCTATATCTAATAACGAGGCGTATGGTTCGGGTAGATGGATTCTATATCTAATTACGAGGCGTATGGTTCGGGTAGATGGATTCTATATCTAATACTGAAGTGTATGGTTTGGATAGATGGATTATATATCTAATAACGAAGTGTATGGTTTGAATAGATGGATTCTATATCTAATAACGAGTTGTATGGTTCAGGAAGATGGATTCTACATCTAACAACGAGGTGCGTGGATCGGGTAGATGGATTCTAAATCAAATTACGAGGTGCATTGTTCGGGTAGATGGATTCTATATCTAAAAATGAGCTGCATGGTTTGGGTACATGGATTCTATATCTAATAATGAGGTGTATTTTTCGGGTAGATGGATTCTATATCTAATTATGAGTGGACGGTTCGGGTAGATGGATTCTATATCTAATAACGAGGTGAGTGGTTCGGATAGAAGGATTCTATATCTAATAACGAGATGCATGGTTCAGGTAGATGAATTCTATATCTAATAACGAGGTGTATGGTTCGGGTAGATGTTTTCTATATCTAATAACAAAGGGAATAGTTCGGGTATATGGATTCTATATCTAATAACGAGGTGTATGGTTCGGATAGATGGATTCTATATCTAATTACGAGGTGTATGGTCAGGGAGATGGATTCTATATCTAATAACGAGGTGTATGGTTCAGGTAGATGGATTCTATATCTAATACCGAGGTGCATGGTTCGGGTAAATGGATTCTGTCTCTAATTACGAAGGGCATGATTCGGGTAGATGGATTCTATATCTAATAACGAGGTGTATGGTTCGGGTATATGGATTCTATATCTAATAACGAGGTGTATGGTTCAGGTAGATGGATTCTATATCTAATAACGAGGTGCATGGTTCGGGTAGATGGATTCTCTATCTAATAACGAGGCGTATGGTTCGGGTAAATGGATTCTATATCTAATTACAAGGTGCATGGTTCGGGTTGATGGATTCTATATCTAAGAACGAAGTGCATGATTCGGGTAGATGGATTCTATATCTAATAACGAGGTGCATGATTCAGGTAGATAGATTTTATATCTACTTACGAGCAGATGGTTGGGATAGATGTATTCTATATCTAATAACGAGGTGCATGGTTCGGGTAAATGGATGCTATATCTAATAGCGAGGTGCATGGTTCTGGTAGATGGATTCTATATCTAATTACAAGGTGTATGTTTCGGGTGGATTGATTCTATATCTAGTAGCGACGTGTATGGTTCGGGTACATGGATTCTATATCTAATAACGATGTGCATGTTTCGGGTAGATGGATTCCATATCTAATATTGAGCGCATGGTTCGGGTTGATGGCTTCTATATCTAATTACAATCGGATGGTTCGGGTAGATGGATTCTATACCTAATAACGAGGTGCATGGTTCGGGTAGATGGATTCTATATCTAATAACGAGGTGCATGGTTCGGGTAGATGGATTCTATATCTAATTACGAAGGGCATGTTTCAGGTAGATGGATTCTATATCTAATTACGATGTGCAGCGTTCGGGTAGATGGATTCTATATCTAATAACGAGGTGTATGGTTCGGGTTGATGGATTCTATATCTATTTACCATGTGTATGGTTCGGGTAGATGGATTCTATATCTAATAACGAGGTGCATGGTTCCGGTAGATGGATTCTATATCTAATAACGAGGTGTATGATTTGGGTGGATGGATTCTATATCTAATAACGACGTGCATGTTTCGGATATATATATTCTATATCTAAAAACGAGGTGTATGGTTCGGGTAGTTGGATTCTATATCTAATAACGAGGCGTATGTTTCGGGTAGATGGATTCTATATCTAATTATGAGTGGACGGTTCGGGTAGATGGATTCTATATCTAATAACGAGGTGAATGGTTCGGATAGAAGGATTCTATATCTAATAACGAGATGCATGGTTCAGGTAGATGAATTATATATCTAATAACGATGTGTATGGTTCAGGTAGATGGATTCTATATCTAATACCGAGGTGCATGGTTCGGGTAAATGGATTCTGTATCTAATTACGAAGGGCATGATTCGGGTAGATGGATTCTATTTCTAATAACGAGGTGTATGGTTCGGATAGATGGATTCTATATCTAATTACGAGGTGTATGGTCAGGGAGATGGATTCTATATCTAATAACGACGTGTATGGTTCAGGTAGATGGATTCTATATCTAATAACGAGGTACATGGTTCGGGTAGATGGATTCTATATCTAATTACGAGCGGATGGTTCGGGTAGATGGATTCTATATCTAATTACGAGGTGCATCGTTCGGGTAGATGGATTCTATATCTAATAACGAGGTGTATGGTTCGGGTAGATAGATTCTATATCTAATTACGAATTGTATGGTTCGGGTAGATGGATTCTATATCTAATAACGAGGTGCATGGTTCTGGGAGATGGATTCTATATCTAATAACGAGGTGCATGTTTCGAGTAGATGGATTCTATATATAATAACGAAGTGCATGGTTCGGGCAGATGGATTCTATATCTAATTATGAGCAGATGGTTCGGGTAGATGCTTTCTATATCTAATAATGTGGTGCATCGTTCGGGTAGATGGATTCTATATCTAATTACGAGTTGCATTATTCGGGTAGATGGATTCTATATCTAATAACGAGCTGCATGGTTCGGATGGATAGATTCTATATCTAATAACGAGGTGTATGGTTCGGGTAGATGGTTTCTACATCTAATAACGTTGTGTATGGTTCGGGTCGATGGATTCTATATCTAATAACGAGGTGTATAGTTGGTGTGATGGATGCTATATCTAATAACGAGGTGCATGGTTCGGGTATGTGGAATCTATATCTAATTACGAGGTGTATGTTCCGGGTGGATAGATTCTATATCTAGTAACGAAGTGTATGGTTCGGGTAGATGGATTCTATATGTAATTACGAGCGGGTATATGGATTCTATATCTAATTACGAGTTGTATGGTTCGGGTACATGGATTCTCTTTCTAATAACGAGTGCATGGTTCGTGTAGATGGATTCTATATCTAATAACGAGGTGTATGGTTCGTGTCGATGGATTCTATATCTAATTACAAGGTGTATGTTTCGGGTGGATTTATTCTATATCTAATAACGAGGTGTATGGTTCGGGTAGATGGACTCTATAACAAAGAACGAGCGGATGGTTGGGATGGTTAGATTCTATATCTAATAACGAGGTGTATGGTTCGGGTAGATGTATTCTACATCTAATAACTTTGTGTATGGTTCGGGTAGATCGATTCTATATCTAATAACGAGGTGCATGGTTCGGGTATGCGGAATCTATATCTAATTACGAGGTGTATGTTCCGGGTGGATAGATTCTATATCTAATAACGAAGTGTATAGTTCGGGTAGAAGGATTCTATATGTAATTACGAGCGGGTAGATGGATTCTATATCTAATTACGAGTTGTATGGTTCGGGTACATGGATTCTCTATCCAATAACGAGTGCATGGTTCGGGTAGATGGATTCTAAATCTAATCACGAGGTGCATGGTTCAGGTAGATGGAATCTATATCTAATAACGACGTCTATGGCTCGGGTATATGGATTCTATATCTAATAACGAGGTGTATGGTTCGGGTAGATGGACTCTATACCTGATAACGAGGTGCATGGTTCGGGTAGATGGATTCTATATCTAATAACGAAGTGTATGCCTCGGGTAGGTGGATTCTATGTCTAATAACGAAGTGCATGGTTCTGGTAGATGGATTCTATATCTAATAACGAGGTGTATGGTTCGTGTAGATGGATTCTAAATCTAATCACGAGGTGCATGGTTCGGGTAGATGGAATCTATATCTAATAACGACGTCTATGGTTCGGGTATATGGATTCTATATCTAATAACGAGGTGTATGGTTCGGGTAGATGGACTCTATACCTGATAACGAGGTGCATGGTTCGGGTAGATGGATTCTATATCTAATAACGAAGTGTATGCCTCGGGTAGGTGGATTCTATGTCTAATAACGAAGTGCATGGTTCTGGTAGATGGACTCTATGTCTAATTACGAGCGGATGGTTCAGGTAGATGTATTCTATATCTAATAGCGAGGTGTATGGTTCGGGTAGATGGACTCTATAACTAATAACGAGCGGATGTTTCAGGTAAACGGATGCTATATCTAATAACGAGGTGCATGGTTCGGGTAGATGGAATCTATATCTAATTACGAGGTGTATGTTTCGGGTGGATTGATTGTATATCTAGTAGCGACGTGTATGGTTCGGGTAGATGGATTCTATATCTAATAACGAGGTGCATGTTTCGGGTAGATGGATTCCATATCTAATATTGAGCGCATGGTTCGGGTAGATGGCTTCTATATCTAATTACAATCGGATGGTTCGGGTAGATGGATTCTATATCTAATTACGAGGTGTATGGTTCGGGTAGATGGATTCTATATCTATAACGAAGTGTATGGTTCGGGTTGATGGATTCTATATCTAATAACGAGGTGCATGGTTCCGGTAGATGGATTCTATATCTAATAACGAGGTGTATGATTTGGGTGGATGGATTCTATATCTAATAACGACGTGCATGTTTCGGATATATATATTCTATATCTAAAAATGAGGTGTATGGTTTGGGTAGTTGGATTCTATATCTAATAACGAGGTGTATGGTTCGGGTAGTTGGATTCTATATCTAATAACGAGGCGTATGGTTCGGGTAGATGGATTCTATATCTAATTACGAGGCATATGGTTCGGGTAGATGGATTCTATATCTAATAATGAAGTGTATGGTTTGGATAGATGGATTATATATCTAATAACGAAGTGTATGGTTTGAATAGATGGATTCTATATCTAATAATGAGTTGTATGGTTCAGGAAGATGGATTCTGCATCTAACAACGAGGTGCATGGATCGGGTAGATGGATTCTAAATCAAATTACGAGGTGCATTGTTCGGGTAGATGGATTCTATATCTAAAAACGAGCTGCATGGTTTGGGTACATGGATTCTATATCTAATAATGAGGTGTATTGTTCGGGTAGATGGATTCTATATCTAATTATGAGTTGACGGTTCGGGTAGATGGATTCTGTATCTAATAACGAGGTGAATGGTTCGGATAGAAGGATTCTATATCTAATAACGAGATGCATGGTTCAGGTAGATGAATTCTATATCTAATAACGAGGTGTATGGTTCGGGTAGATGTTTTCTATATCTAATAACGAAGGGCATAGTTCGGGTATATGGATTCTATATCTAATAACGAGGTGTATGGTTCGGATAGATGAATTCTATATCTAATTACGAGGTGTATGGTCAGGGAGATGGATTCTATATCTAATAACGACGTGTATGGTTCAGGAAGATGGATTCTACATCTAACAACGAGGTGCATGGATCGGGTAGATGGATTCTAAATCAAATTACGAGTTGCATTGTTCGGGTAGATGGATTCTATATCTAAAAATGAGCTGCATGGTTTGGGTACATGGATTCTATATCTAATAATGAGGTGTATTGTTCGGGTAGATGGATTCTATATCTAATTATGAGTGGACGGTTCGGGTAGATGGATTCTATATCTAATAACGAGGTGAATGGTTCGGATAGAAGGATTCTATATCTAATAACGAGATGCATGGTTCAGGTAGATGAATTATATATCTAATAACGATGTGTATGGTTCAGGTAGATGGATTCTATATCTAATAACGAGGTGCATGGTTCGGGTAGATGGATTCTCTATCTAATAACGAGGCGTATGGTTCGGGTAAATGGATTCTATATCTAATTACAAGGTGCATGGTTCGGGTTGATGGATTCTATATCTAAGAACGAAGTGCATGATTCGGGTAGATGGATTCTATATCTAATAACGAGGTGCATGATTCAGGTAGATAGATTTTATATCTACTTACGAGCAGATGGTTGGGATAGATGTATTCTATATCTAATAACGAGGTGCATGGTTCGGGTAAATGGATGCTATATCTAATAGCGAGGTGCATGGTTCTGGTAGATGGATTCTATATCTAATTACAAGGTGTATGTTTCGGGTGGATAGATTCTATATCTAATAACGACGTGTATGGTTCGGGGAGATGGATTCTATATCTAATTACAAGGTGTATGGTTCGGGTAGCTGGATTCTATATCTAATAACGAGGAGCACGGTTCGGGTAGATGGATTCTATACCTCATAACGAGGTGTATGGTTCGGGTACATGGTTTCTATATAAATAACAAGGTGCATGGTTCGGGCAGATGGATTCTATATCTAATAACGATGTGTATGGTTCAGGTAGATGGATTTTACATCTAATATCGAGGTGTGTGGTTTGGGTAGATGGATTCTATATCTAATAACGAGGTGTATTGTTCAGGTAGATGGATTCTATATCTAATTACGAGGTGCACGGTTTGGGTAGATGCATTCTATATCTAATAACGATGTGTATGCTTCGGGTAAATGGAATCTATATCTAATAAAGAGGAGCATGGTTCGGGTAGATGGATTCTATATCTAAAAACGAGATGCATGCTTCGGGTAGATGAATTCTATATCTAATAACGAGGTGTATAGTTCGGGTAGAAGGATTCTATATGTAATTACGAGCGGGTAGATGGATTCTATATCTAATTACGAGTTGTATGGTTCGGGTACATGGATTCTCTATCTAATAACGAGTGCATGGTTCGTGTAGATGGATTCTATATCTAATAACGAGGTGTACGGTTCGGGTAGATGGATTCTAAATCTAATCACGAGGTGCATGGTTCGGGTAGATGGAATCTATATCTAATAACGACGTGTATGGTTCGGGTATATGGATTCTATATCTAATAACGAGGTGTATGGTTCGGGTAGATGGATTCTATACCTAATTACGAGGTGTATGGTTCGGGTAGATGGTTTCTATAACTAATAACGAGGTGCATGGTTCGGGTAGATGGATTCTATATCTAATAACGAGGTGCATGGTTCGGGTAGATGGATTCTATATCTAATTACGAGCAGATGGTTCGGGTAGATGGGTTCTATATCTAATTACGAAGGGCATGTTTCGGGTAGATGGATTCTATATCTAATTACGATGTGCAGCGTTCGGGTAGATGGATCCTATATCTAATAACGAGGTGTATGGTTCGGGTTGATGGATTCTATATCTATTTACCAGGTGTATGGTTCGGGTAGATGGATTCTATATCTAATAACGAGGTGCATGGTTCCGGTAGATGGATTCTATATCTAATTACGAGGTGTCTGATATGGGTGGATGGATTCTATATCTAATAACGACGTGCATGTTTCGGATATATATATTCTATATCTAAAAACGAGGTGTATGGTTCGGGTAGTTGGATTCTATATCTAATAACGAGGCGTATGTTTCGGGTAGATGGATTCTATATCTAATTACGAGGCGTATGGTTCGGGTAAATGGATTCTATATCTAATAACGAGGTGTATGGTTCGGGTAGTTGGATTCTATATCTAATAACGAGGCGTATGGTTCGGGTAGATGGATTCTATATCTAATTACGAGTTGTATGGTTCGGGTACATGGATTCTCTTTCTAATAACGAGTGCATGGTTCGTGTAGCTGGATTCTATATCTAATAACGAGGAGCACAGTTCTGGTAGATGGATTCTATATCTAATAACGAGGTGTATGGTTCGGGTAGATGGATTCTATATCTCATAACGATGTGTATGGTTCGGGTACATGGATTCTATATCTAATAACGATGTGCATGTTTCGGGTAGATGGATTCCATATCTAATATTGAGCGCATGGTTCGGGTAGATGGCTTCTATATCTAATTACAATCGGATGGTTCGGGTAGATGGATTCTATACCTAATTACGAGGTGTATGGTTCGGGTAGATGGTTTCTATAACTAATAACGAGGTGCATGGTTCGGGTAGATGGATTCTATATCTAATAACGAGGTGCATGGTTCGGGTAGATGGATTCTATATCTAATTACGAGCAGATGGTTCGGGTAGATGGATTCTATATCTAATTACGAAGGGCATGTTTCGGGTAGATGGATTCTATATCTAATTACGATGTGCAGCGTTCGGGTAGATGGATCCTATATCTAATAACGAGGTGTATGGTTCGGGTTGATGGATTCTATATCTATTTACCAGGTGTATGGTTCGGGTAGATGGATTCTATATCTAATAACGAGGTGCATGGTTCCGGTAGATGGATTCTATATCTAATTACGAGGTGTATGATTTGGGTGGATGGATTCTATATCTAATAACGACGTGCATGTTTCGGATATATATATTCTATATCTAAAAACGAGGTGTATGGTTCGGGTAGTTGGATTCTATATCTAATAACGAGGCGTATGTTTCGGGTAGATGGATTCTATATCTAATTACGAGGCGTATGGTTCGGGTAAATGGATTCTATATCTAATAACGAGGTGTATGGTTCGGGTAGTTGGATTCTATATCTAATAACGAGGCGTATGGTTCGGGTAGATGGATTCTTTTTCTAATTACGAGGCGTATGGTTCGGGTAGATGGATTCTATATCTAATACTGAAGTGTATGGTTTGGATAGATGGATTATATATCTAATAACGAAGTGTATGGTTTGAATAGATGGATTCTATATCTAATAACGAGTTGTATGGTTCAGGAAGATGGATTCTACATCTAACAACGAGGTGCATGGATCGGGTAGATGGATTCTAAATCAAATTACGAGGTGCATTGTTCGGGTAGATGGATTCTATATCTAAAAATGAGCTGCATGGTTTGGGTACATGGATTCTATATCTAATAATGAGGTGTATTTTTCGGGTAGATGGATTCTATATCTAATTATGAGTGGACGGTTCGGGTAGATGGATTCTATATCTAATAACGAGGTGAGTGGTTCGGATAGAAGGATTCTATATCTAATAACGAGATGCATGGTTCAGGTAGATGAATTCTATATCTAATAACGAGGTGTATGGTTCGGGTAGATGTTTTCTATATCTAATAACAAAGGGCATAGTTCGGGTATATGGATTCTATATCTAATAACGAGGTGTATGGTTCGGATAGATGGATTCTATATCTAATTACGAGGTGTATGGTCAGGGAGATGGATTCTATATCTAATAACGAGGTGTATGGTTCAGGTAGATGGATTCTATATCTAATACCGAGGTGCATGGTTCGGGTAAATGGATTCTGTCTCTAATTACGAAGGGCATGATTCGGGTAGATGGATTCTATATCTAATAACGAGGTGTATGGTTCGGGTATATGGATTCTATATCTAATAACGAGGTGTATGGTTCAGGTAGATGGATTCTATATCTAATAACGAGGTGCATGGTTCGGGTAGATGGATTCTCTATCTAATAACGAGGCGTATGGTTCGGGTAAATGGATTCTATATCTAATTACAAGGTGCATGGTTCGGGTTGATGGATTCTATATCTAAGAACGAAGTGCATGATTCGGGTAGATGGATTCTATATCTAATAACGAGGTGCATGATTCAGGTAGATAGATTTTATATCTACTTACGAGCAGATGGTTGGGATAGATGTATTCTATATCTAATAACGAGGTGCATGGTTCGGGTAAATGGATGCTATATCTAATAGCGAGGTGCATGGTTCTGGTAGATGGATTCTATATCTAATTACAAGGTGTATGTTTCGGGTGGATAGATTCTATATCTAATAACGACGTGTATGGTTCGGGGAGATGGATTCTATATCTAATTACAAGGTGTATGGTTCGGGTAGCTGGATTCTATATCTAATAACGAGGAGCACGGTTCGGGTAGATGGATTCTATACCTCATAACGAGGTGTATGGTTCGGGTACATGGTTTCTATATAAATAACAAGGTGCATGGTTCGGGCAGATGGATTCTATATCTAATAACGATGTGTATGGTTCAGGTAGATGGATTTTACATCTAATATCGAGGTGTGTGGTTTGGGTAGATGGATTCTATATCTAATAACGAGGTGTATTGTTCAGGTAGATGGATTCTATATCTAATTACGAGGTGCACGGTTTGG
The DNA here is from genome assembly GCF_030028105.1 of Mobula birostris. NCBI lineage: Eukaryota > Metazoa > Chordata > Chondrichthyes > Myliobatiformes > Myliobatidae > Mobula > Mobula birostris. The sequence goes on along the minus strand of NW_027274547.1, from coordinate 82,576 downwards.
GTAGATGCATTCTATATCTAATAACGATGTGTATGCTTCGGGTAAATGGAATCTATATCTAATAAAGAGGAGCATGGTTCGGGTAGATGGATTCTATATCTAAAAACGAGATGCATGCTTCGGGTAGATGAATTCTATATCTAATAACGAGGTGTATAGTTCGGGTAGAAGGATTCTATATGTAATTACGAGCGGGTAGATGGATTCTATATCTAATTACGAGTTGTATGGTTCGGGTACATGGATTCTCTATCTAATAACGAGTGCATGGTTCGTGTAGATGGATTCTATATCTAATAACGAGGTGTACGGTTCGGGTAGATGGATTCTAAATCTAATCACGAGGTGCATGGTTCGGGTAGATGGAATCTATATCTAATAACGACGTGTATGGTTCGGGTATATGGATTCTATATCTAATAACGAGGTGTATGGTTCGGGTAGATGGATTCTATACCTAATTACGAGGTGTATGGTTCGGGTAGATGGTTTCTATAACTAATAACGAGGTGCATGGTTCGGGTAGATGGATTCTATATCTAATAACGAGGTGCATGGTTCGGGTAGATGGATTCTATATCTAATTACGAGCAGATGGTTCGGGTAGATGGGTTCTATATCTAATTACGAAGGGCATGTTTCGGGTAGATGGATTCTATATCTAATTACGATGTGCAGCGTTCGGGTAGATGGATCCTATATCTAATAACGAGGTGTATGGTTCGGGTTGATGGATTCTATATCTATTTACCAGGTGTATGGTTCGGGTAGATGGATTCTATATCTAATAACGAGGTGCATGGTTCCGGTAGATGGATTCTATATCTAATTACGAGGTGTCTGATATGGGTGGATGGATTCTATATCTAATAACGACGTGCATGTTTCGGATATATATATTCTATATCTAAAAACGAGGTGTATGGTTCGGGTAGTTGGATTCTATATCTAATAACGAGGCGTATGTTTCGGGTAGATGGATTCTATATCTAATTACGAGGCGTATGGTTCGGGTAAATGGATTCTATATCTAATAACGAGGTGTATGGTTCGGGTAGTTGGATTCTATATCTAATAACGAGGCGTATGGTTCGGGTAGATGGATTCTATATCTAATTACGAGGCGTATGGTTCGGGTAGATGGATTCTATATCTAATACTGAAGTGTATGGTTTGGATAGATGGATTATATATCTAATAACGAAGTGTATGGTTTGAATAGATGGATTCTATATCTAATAACGAGTTGTATGGTTCAGGAAGATGGATTCTACATCTAACAACGAGGTGCGTGGATCGGGTAGATGGATTCTAAATCAAATTACGAGGTGCATTGTTCGGGTAGATGGATTCTATATCTAAAAATGAGCTGCATGGTTTGGGTACATGGATTCTATATCTAATAATGAGGTGTATTTTTCGGGTAGATGGATTCTATATCTAATTATGAGTGGACGGTTCGGGTAGATGGATTCTATATCTAATAACGAGGTGAGTGGTTCGGATAGAAGGATTCTATATCTAATAACGAGATGCATGGTTCAGGTAGATGAATTCTATATCTAATAACGAGGTGTATGGTTCGGGTAGATGTTTTCTATATCTAATAACAAAGGGAATAGTTCGGGTATATGGATTCTATATCTAATAACGAGGTGTATGGTTCGGATAGATGGATTCTATATCTAATTACGAGGTGTATGGTCAGGGAGATGGATTCTATATCTAATAACGAGGTGTATGGTTCAGGTAGATGGATTCTATATCTAATACCGAGGTGCATGGTTCGGGTAAATGGATTCTGTCTCTAATTACGAAGGGCATGATTCGGGTAGATGGATTCTATATCTAATAACGAGGTGTATGGTTCGGGTATATGGATTCTATATCTAATAACGAGGTGTATGGTTCAGGTAGATGGATTCTATATCTAATAACGAGGTGCATGGTTCGGGTAGATGGATTCTCTATCTAATAACGAGGCGTATGGTTCGGGTAAATGGATTCTATATCTAATTACAAGGTGCATGGTTCGGGTTGATGGATTCTATATCTAAGAACGAAGTGCATGATTCGGGTAGATGGATTCTATATCTAATAACGAGGTGCATGATTCAGGTAGATAGATTTTATATCTACTTACGAGCAGATGGTTGGGATAGATGTATTCTATATCTAATAACGAGGTGCATGGTTCGGGTAAATGGATGCTATATCTAATAGCGAGGTGCATGGTTCTGGTAGATGGATTCTATATCTAATTACAAGGTGTATGTTTCGGGTGGATTGATTCTATATCTAGTAGCGACGTGTATGGTTCGGGTACATGGATTCTATATCTAATAACGATGTGCATGTTTCGGGTAGATGGATTCCATATCTAATATTGAGCGCATGGTTCGGGTTGATGGCTTCTATATCTAATTACAATCGGATGGTTCGGGTAGATGGATTCTATACCTAATAACGAGGTGCATGGTTCGGGTAGATGGATTCTATATCTAATAACGAGGTGCATGGTTCGGGTAGATGGATTCTATATCTAATTACGAAGGGCATGTTTCAGGTAGATGGATTCTATATCTAATTACGATGTGCAGCGTTCGGGTAGATGGATTCTATATCTAATAACGAGGTGTATGGTTCGGGTTGATGGATTCTATATCTATTTACCATGTGTATGGTTCGGGTAGATGGATTCTATATCTAATAACGAGGTGCATGGTTCCGGTAGATGGATTCTATATCTAATAACGAGGTGTATGATTTGGGTGGATGGATTCTATATCTAATAACGACGTGCATGTTTCGGATATATATATTCTATATCTAAAAACGAGGTGTATGGTTCGGGTAGTTGGATTCTATATCTAATAACGAGGCGTATGTTTCGGGTAGATGGATTCTATATCTAATTATGAGTGGACGGTTCGGGTAGATGGATTCTATATCTAATAACGAGGTGAATGGTTCGGATAGAAGGATTCTATATCTAATAACGAGATGCATGGTTCAGGTAGATGAATTATATATCTAATAACGATGTGTATGGTTCAGGTAGATGGATTCTATATCTAATACCGAGGTGCATGGTTCGGGTAAATGGATTCTGTATCTAATTACGAAGGGCATGATTCGGGTAGATGGATTCTATTTCTAATAACGAGGTGTATGGTTCGGATAGATGGATTCTATATCTAATTACGAGGTGTATGGTCAGGGAGATGGATTCTATATCTAATAACGACGTGTATGGTTCAGGTAGATGGATTCTATATCTAATAACGAGGTACATGGTTCGGGTAGATGGATTCTATATCTAATTACGAGCGGATGGTTCGGGTAGATGGATTCTATATCTAATTACGAGGTGCATCGTTCGGGTAGATGGATTCTATATCTAATAACGAGGTGTATGGTTCGGGTAGATAGATTCTATATCTAATTACGAATTGTATGGTTCGGGTAGATGGATTCTATATCTAATAACGAGGTGCATGGTTCTGGGAGATGGATTCTATATCTAATAACGAGGTGCATGTTTCGAGTAGATGGATTCTATATATAATAACGAAGTGCATGGTTCGGGCAGATGGATTCTATATCTAATTATGAGCAGATGGTTCGGGTAGATGCTTTCTATATCTAATAATGTGGTGCATCGTTCGGGTAGATGGATTCTATATCTAATTACGAGTTGCATTATTCGGGTAGATGGATTCTATATCTAATAACGAGCTGCATGGTTCGGATGGATAGATTCTATATCTAATAACGAGGTGTATGGTTCGGGTAGATGGTTTCTACATCTAATAACGTTGTGTATGGTTCGGGTCGATGGATTCTATATCTAATAACGAGGTGTATAGTTGGTGTGATGGATGCTATATCTAATAACGAGGTGCATGGTTCGGGTATGTGGAATCTATATCTAATTACGAGGTGTATGTTCCGGGTGGATAGATTCTATATCTAGTAACGAAGTGTATGGTTCGGGTAGATGGATTCTATATGTAATTACGAGCGGGTATATGGATTCTATATCTAATTACGAGTTGTATGGTTCGGGTACATGGATTCTCTTTCTAATAACGAGTGCATGGTTCGTGTAGATGGATTCTATATCTAATAACGAGGTGTATGGTTCGTGTCGATGGATTCTATATCTAATTACAAGGTGTATGCTTCGGGTGGATTTATTCTATATCTAATAACGAGGTGTATGGTTCGGGTAGATGGACTCTATAACAAAGAACGAGCGGATGGTTGGGATGGTTAGATTCTATATCTAATAACGAGGTGTATGGTTCGGGTAGATGTATTCTACATCTAATAACTTTGTGTATGGTTCGGGTAGATCGATTCTATATCTAATAACGAGGTGCATGGTTCGGGTATGCGGAATCTATATCTAATTACGAGGTGTATGTTCCGGGTGGATAGATTCTATATCTAATAACGAAGTGTATAGTTCGGGTAGAAGGATTCTATATGTAATTACGAGCGGGTAGATGGATTCTATATCTAATTACGAGTTGTATGGTTCGGGTACATGGATTCTCTATCCAATAACGAGTGCATGGTTCGGGTAGATGGATTCTAAATCTAATCACGAGGTGCATGGTTCAGGTAGATGGAATCTATATCTAATAACGACGTCTATGGCTCGGGTATATGGATTCTATATCTAATAACGAGGTGTATGGTTCGGGTAGATGGACTCTATACCTGATAACGAGGTGCATGGTTCGGGTAGATGGATTCTATATCTAATAACGAAGTGTATGCCTCGGGTAGGTGGATTCTATGTCTAATAACGAAGTGCATGGTTCTGGTAGATGGATTCTATATCTAATAACGAGGTGTATGGTTCGTGTAGATGGATTCTAAATCTAATCACGAGGTGCATGGTTCGGGTAGATGGAATCTATATCTAATAACGACGTCTATGGTTCGGGTATATGGATTCTATATCTAATAACGAGGTGTATGGTTCGGGTAGATGGACTCTATACCTGATAACGAGGTGCATGGTTCGGGTAGATGGATTCTATATCTAATAACGAAGTGTATGCCTCGGGTAGGTGGATTCTATGTCTAATAACGAAGTGCATGGTTCTGGTAGATGGACTCTATGTCTAATTACGAGCGGATGGTTCAGGTAGATGTATTCTATATCTAATAGCGAGGTGTATGGTTCGGGTAGATGGACTCTATAACTAATAACGAGCGGATGTTTCAGGTAAACGGATGCTATATCTAATAACGAGGTGCATGGTTCGGGTAGATGGAATCTATATCTAATTACGAGGTGTATGTTTCGGGTGGATTGATTGTATATCTAGTAGCGACGTGTATGGTTCGGGTAGATGGATTCTATATCTAATAACGAGGTGCATGTTTCGGGTAGATGGATTCCATATCTAATATTGAGCGCATGGTTCGGGTAGATGGCTTCTATATCTAATTACAATCGGATGGTTCGGGTAGATGGATTCTATATCTAATTACGAGGTGTATGGTTCGGGTAGATGGATTCTATATCTATAACGAAGTGTATGGTTCGGGTTGATGGATTCTATATCTAATAACGAGGTGCATGGTTCCGGTAGATGGATTCTATATCTAATAACGAGGTGTATGATTTGGGTGGATGGATTCTATATCTAATAACGACGTGCATGTTTCGGATATATATATTCTATATCTAAAAATGAGGTGTATGGTTTGGGTAGTTGGATTCTATATCTAATAACGAGGTGTATGGTTCGGGTAGTTGGATTCTATATCTAATAACGAGGCGTATGGTTCGGGTAGATGGATTCTATATCTAATTACGAGGCATATGGTTCGGGTAGATGGATTCTATATCTAATAATGAAGTGTATGGTTTGGATAGATGGATTATATATCTAATAACGAAGTGTATGGTTTGAATAGATGGATTCTATATCTAATAATGAGTTGTATGGTTCAGGAAGATGGATTCTGCATCTAACAACGAGGTGCATGGATCGGGTAGATGGATTCTAAATCAAATTACGAGGTGCATTGTTCGGGTAGATGGATTCTATATCTAAAAACGAGCTGCATGGTTTGGGTACATGGATTCTATATCTAATAATGAGGTGTATTGTTCGGGTAGATGGATTCTATATCTAATTATGAGTTGACGGTTCGGGTAGATGGATTCTGTATCTAATAACGAGGTGAATGGTTCGGATAGAAGGATTCTATATCTAATAACGAGATGCATGGTTCAGGTAGATGAATTCTATATCTAATAACGAGGTGTATGGTTCGGGTAGATGTTTTCTATATCTAATAACGAAGGGCATAGTTCGGGTATATGGATTCTATATCTAATAACGAGGTGTATGGTTCGGATAGATGAATTCTATATCTAATTACGAGGTGTATGGTCAGGGAGATGGATTCTATATCTAATAACGACGTGTATGGTTCAGGAAGATGGATTCTACATCTAACAACGAGGTGCATGGATCGGGTAGATGGATTCTAAATCAAATTACGAGTTGCATTGTTCGGGTAGATGGATTCTATATCTAAAAATGAGCTGCATGGTTTGGGTACATGGATTCTATATCTAATAATGAGGTGTATTGTTCGGGTAGATGGATTCTATATCTAATTATGAGTGGACGGTTCGGGTAGATGGATTCTATATCTAATAACGAGGTGAATGGTTCGGATAGAAGGATTCTATATCTAATAACGAGATGCATGGTTCAGGTAGATGAATTATATATCTAATAACGATGTGTATGGTTCAGGTAGATGGATTCTATATCTAATAACGAGGTGCATGGTTCGGGTAGATGGATTCTCTATCTAATAACGAGGCGTATGGTTCGGGTAAATGGATTCTATATCTAATTACAAGGTGCATGGTTCGGGTTGATGGATTCTATATCTAAGAACGAAGTGCATGATTCGGGTAGATGGATTCTATATCTAATAACGAGGTGCATGATTCAGGTAGATAGATTTTATATCTACTTACGAGCAGATGGTTGGGATAGATGTATTCTATATCTAATAACGAGGTGCATGGTTCGGGTAAATGGATGCTATATCTAATAGCGAGGTGCATGGTTCTGGTAGATGGATTCTATATCTAATTACAAGGTGTATGTTTCGGGTGGATAGATTCTATATCTAATAACGACGTGTATGGTTCGGGGAGATGGATTCTATATCTAATTACAAGGTGTATGGTTCGGGTAGCTGGATTCTATATCTAATAACGAGGAGCACGGTTCGGGTAGATGGATTCTATACCTCATAACGAGGTGTATGGTTCGGGTACATGGTTTCTATATAAATAACAAGGTGCATGGTTCGGGCAGATGGATTCTATATCTAATAACGATGTGTATGGTTCAGGTAGATGGATTTTACATCTAATATCGAGGTGTGTGGTTTGGGTAGATGGATTCTATATCTAATAACGAGGTGTATTGTTCAGGTAGATGGATTCTATATCTAATTACGAGGTGCACGGTTTGGGTAGATGCATTCTATATCTAATAACGATGTGTATGCTTCGGGTAAATGGAATCTATATCTAATAAAGAGGAGCATGGTTCGGGTAGATGGATTCTATATCTAAAAACGAGATGCATGCTTCGGGTAGATGAATTCTATATCTAATAACGAGGTGTATAGTTCGGGTAGAAGGATTCTATATGTAATTACGAGCGGGTAGATGGATTCTATATCTAATTACGAGTTGTATGGTTCGGGTACATGGATTCTCTATCTAATAACGAGTGCATGGTTCGTGTAGATGGATTCTATATCTAATAACGAGGTGTACGGTTCGGGTAGATGGATTCTAAATCTAATCACGAGGTGCATGGTTCGGGTAGATGGAATCTATATCTAATAACGACGTGTATGGTTCGGGTATATGGATTCTATATCTAATAACGAGGTGTATGGTTCGGGTAGATGGATTCTATACCTAATTACGAGGTGTATGGTTCGGGTAGATGGTTTCTATAACTAATAACGAGGTGCATGGTTCGGGTAGATGGATTCTATATCTAATAACGAGGTGCATGGTTCGGGTAGATGGATTCTATATCTAATTACGAGCAGATGGTTCGGGTAGATGGGTTCTATATCTAATTACGAAGGGCATGTTTCGGGTAGATGGATTCTATATCTAATTACGATGTGCAGCGTTCGGGTAGATGGATCCTATATCTAATAACGAGGTGTATGGTTCGGGTTGATGGATTCTATATCTATTTACCAGGTGTATGGTTCGGGTAGATGGATTCTATATCTAATAACGAGGTGCATGGTTCCGGTAGATGGATTCTATATCTAATTACGAGGTGTCTGATATGGGTGGATGGATTCTATATCTAATAACGACGTGCATGTTTCGGATATATATATTCTATATCTAAAAACGAGGTGTATGGTTCGGGTAGTTGGATTCTATATCTAATAACGAGGCGTATGTTTCGGGTAGATGGATTCTATATCTAATTACGAGGCGTATGGTTCGGGTAAATGGATTCTATATCTAATAACGAGGTGTATGGTTCGGGTAGTTGGATTCTATATCTAATAACGAGGCGTATGGTTCGGGTAGATGGATTCTATATCTAATTACGAGGCGTATGGTTCGGGTAGATGGATTCTATATCTAATACTGAAGTGTATGGTTTGGATAGATGGATTATATATCTAATAACGAAGTGTATGGTTTGAATAGATGGATTCTATATCTAATAACGAGTTGTATGGTTCAGGAAGATGGATTCTACATCTAACAACGAGGTGCGTGGATCGGGTAGATGGATTCTAAATCAAATTACGAGGTGCATTGTTCGGGTAGATGGATTCTATATCTAAAAATGAGCTGCATGGTTTGGGTACATGGATTCTATATCTAATAATGAGGTGTATTTTTCGGGTAGATGGATTCTATATCTAATTATGAGTGGACGGTTCGGGTAGATGGATTCTATATCTAATAACGAGGTGAGTGGTTCGGATAGAAGGATTCTATATCTAATAACGAGATGCATGGTTCAGGTAGATGAATTCTATATCTAATAACGAGGTGTATGGTTCGGGTAGATGTTTTCTATATCTAATAACAAAGGGAATAGTTCGGGTATATGGATTCTATATCTAATAACGAGGTGTATGGTTCGGATAGATGGATTCTATATCTAATTACGAGGTGTATGGTCAGGGAGATGGATTCTATATCTAATAACGAGGTGTATGGTTCAGGTAGATGGATTCTATATCTAATACCGAGGTGCATGGTTCGGGTAAATGGATTCTGTCTCTAATTACGAAGGGCATGATTCGGGTAGATGGATTCTATATCTAATAACGAGGTGTATGGTTCGGGTATATGGATTCTATATCTAATAACGAGGTGTATGGTTCAGGTAGATGGATTCTATATCTAATAACGAGGTGCATGGTTCGGGTAGATGGATTCTCTATCTAATAACGAGGCGTATGGTTCGGGTAAATGGATTCTATATCTAATTACAAGGTGCATGGTTCGGGTTGATGGATTCTATATCTAAGAACGAAGTGCATGATTCGGGTAGATGGATTCTATATCTAATAACGAGGTGCATGATTCAGGTAGATAGATTTTATATCTACTTACGAGCAGATGGTTGGGATAGATGTATTCTATATCTAATAACGAGGTGCATGGTTCGGGTAAATGGATGCTATATCTAATAGCGAGGTGCATGGTTCTGGTAGATGGATTCTATATCTAATTACAAGGTGTATGTTTCGGGTGGATTGATTCTATATCTAGTAGCGACGTGTATGGTTCGGGTACATGGATTCTATATCTAATAACGATGTGCATGTTTCGGGTAGATGGATTCCATATCTAATATTGAGCGCATGGTTCGGGTTGATGGCTTCTATATCTAATTACAATCGGATGGTTCGGGTAGATGGATTCTATACCTAATAACGAGGTGCATGGTTCGGGTAGATGGATTCTATATCTAATAACGAGGTGCATGGTTCGGGTAGATGGATTCTATATCTAATTACGAAGGGCATGTTTCAGGTAGATGGATTCTATATCTAATTACGATGTGCAGCGTTCGGGTAGATGGATTCTATATCTAATAACGAGGTGTATGGTTCGGGTTGATGGATTCTATATCTATTTACCATGTGTATGGTTCGGGTAGATGGATTCTATATCTAATAACGAGGTGCATGGTTCCGGTAGATGGATTCTATATCTAATAACGAGGTGTATGATTTGGGTGGATGGATTCTATATCTAATAACGACGTGCATGTTTCGGATATATATATTCTATATCTAAAAACGAGGTGTATGGTTCGGGTAGTTGGATTCTATATCTAATAACGAGGCGTATGTTTCGGGTAGATGGATTCTATATCTAATTATGAGTGGACGGTTCGGGTAGATGGATTCTATATCTAATAACGAGGTGAATGGTTCGGATAGAAGGATTCTATATCTAATAACGAGATGCATGGTTCAGGTAGATGAATTATATATCTAATAACGATGTGTATGGTTCAGGTAGATGGATTCTATATCTAATACCGAGGTGCATGGTTCGGGTAAATGGATTCTGTATCTAATTACGAAGGGCATGATTCGGGTAGATGGATTCTATTTCTAATAACGAGGTGTATGGTTCGGATAGATGGATTCTATATCTAATTACGAGGTGTATGGTCAGGGAGATGGATTCTATATCTAATAACGACGTGTATGGTTCAGGTAGATGGATTCTATATCTAATAACGAGGTACATGGTTCGGGTAGATGGATTCTATATCTAATTACGAGCGGATGGTTCGGGTAGATGGATTCTATATCTAATTACGAGGTGCATCGTTCGGGTAGATGGATTCTATATCTAATAACGAGGTGTATGGTTCGGGTAGATAGATTCTATATCTAATTACGAATTGTATGGTTCGGGTAGATGGATTCTATATCTAATAACGAGGTGCATGGTTCTGGGAGATGGATTCTATATCTAATAACGAGGTGCATGTTTCGAGTAGATGGATTCTATATATAATAACGAAGTGCATGGTTCGGGCAGATGGATTCTATATCTAATTATGAGCAGATGGTTCGGGTAGATGCTTTCTATATCTAATAATGTGGTGCATCGTTCGGGTAGATGGATTCTATATCTAATTACGAGTTGCATTATTCGGGTAGATGGATTCTATATCTAATAACGAGCTGCATGGTTCGGATGGATAGATTCTATATCTAATAACGAGGTGTATGGTTCGGGTAGATGGTTTCTACATCTAATAACGTTGTGTATGGTTCGGGTCGATGGATTCTATATCTAATAACGAGGTGTATAGTTGGTGTGATGGATGCTATATCTAATAACGAGGTGCATGGTTCGGGTATGTGGAATCTATATCTAATTACGAGGTGTATGTTCCGGGTGGATAGATTCTATATCTAGTAACGAAGTGTATGGTTCGGGTAGATGGATTCTATATGTAATTACGAGCGGGTATATGGATTCTATATCTAATTACGAGTTGTATGGTTCGGGTACATGGATTCTCTTTCTAATAACGAGTGCATGGTTCGTGTAGATGGATTCTATATCTAATAACGAGGTGTATGGTTCGTGTCGATGGATTCTATATCTAATTACAAGGTGTATGTTTCGGGTGGATTTATTCTATATCTAATAACGAGGTGTATGGTTCGGGTAGATGGACTCTATAACAAAGAACGAGCGGATGGTTGGGATGGTTAGATTCTATATCTAATAACGAGGTGTATGGTTCGGGTAGATGTATTCTACATCTAATAACTTTGTGTATGGTTCGGGTAGATCGATTCTATATCTAATAACGAGGTGCATGGTTCGGGTATGCGGAATCTATATCTAATTACGAGGTGTATGTTCCGGGTGGATAGATTCTATATCTAATAACGAAGTGTATAGTTCGGGTAGAAGGATTCTATATGTAATTACGAGCGGGTAGATGGATTCTATATCTAATTACGAGTTGTATGGTTCGGGTACATGGATTCTCTATCCAATAACGAGTGCATGGTTCGGGTAGATGGATTCTAAATCTAATCACGAGGTGCATGGTTCAGGTAGATGGAATCTATATCTAATAACGACGTCTATGGCTCGGGTATATGGATTCTATATCTAATAACGAGGTGTATGGTTCGGGTAGATGGACTCTATACCTGATAACGAGGTGCATGGTTCGGGTAGATGGATTCTATATCTAATAACGAAGTGTATGCCTCGGGTAGGTGGATTCTATGTCTAATAACGAAGTGCATGGTTCTGGTAGATGGATTCTATATCTAATAACGAGGTGTATGGTTCGTGTAGATGGATTCTAAATCTAATCACGAGGTGCATGGTTCGGGTAGATGGAATCTATATCTAATAACGACGTCTATGGTTCGGGTATATGGATTCTATATCTAATAACGAGGTGTATGGTTCGGGTAGATGGACTCTATACCTGATAACGAGGTGCATGGTTCGGGTAGATGGATTCTATATCTAATAACGAAGTGTATGCCTCGGGTAGGTGGATTCTATGTCTAATAACGAAGTGCATGGTTCTGGTAGATGGACTCTATGTCTAATTACGAGCGGATGGTTCAGGTAGATGTATTCTATATCTAATAACGAGGTGTATGGTTCGGGTAGATGGACTCTATAACTAATAACGAGCGGATGTTTCAGGTAAACGGATGCTATATCTAATAACGAGGTGCATGGTTCGGGTAGATGGAATCTATATCTAATTACGAGGTGTATGTTTCGGGTGGATTGATTGTATATCTAGTAGCGACGTGTATGGTTCGGGTAGATGGATTCTATATCAAATTACGAGGTGTATGGTTCGTGTAGCTGGATTCTATATCTAATAACGAGGAGCACAGTTCTGGTAGATGGATTCTATATCTCATAACGAGGTGTATGGTTCGGGTAGATGGATTCTATATCTAATAACGAGGTGCATGTTTCGGGTAGATGGATTCCATATCTAATATTGAGCGCATGGTTCGGGTAGATGGCTTCTATATCTAATTACAATCGGATGGTTCGGGTAGATGGATTCTATATCTAATTACGAGGTGTATGGTTCGGGTAGATGGATTCTATATCTATAACGAAGTGTATGGTTCGGGTTGATGGATTCTATATCTAATAACGAGGTGCATGGTTCCGGTAGATGGATTCTATATCTAATAACGAGGTGTATGATTTGGGTGGATGGATTCTATATCTAATAACGACGTGCATGTTTCGGATATATATATTCTATATCTAAAAATGAGGTGTATGGTTTGGGTAGTTGGATTCTATATCTAATAACGAGGTGTATGGTTCGGGTAGTTGGATTCTATATCTAATAACGAGGCGTATGGTTCGGGTAGATGGATTCTATATCTAATTACGAGGCATATGGTTCGGGTAGATGGATTCTATATCTAATAATGAAGTGTATGGTTTGGATAGATGGATTATATATCTAATAACGAAGTGTATGGTTTGAATAGATGGATTCTATATCTAATAATGAGTTGTATGGTTCAGGAAGATGGATTCTGCATCTAACAACGAGGTGCATGGATCGGGTAGATGGATTCTAAATCAAATTACGAGGTGCATTGTTCGGGTAGATGGATTCTATATCTAAAAACGAGCTGCATGGTTTGGGTACATGGATTCTATATCTAATAATGAGGTGTATTGTTCGGGTAGATGGATTCTATATCTAATTATGAGTTGACGGTTCGGGTAGATGGATTCTGTATCTAATAACGAGGTGAATGGTTCGGATAGAAGGATTCTATATCTAATAACGAGATGCATGGTTCAGGTAGATGAATTCTATATCTAATAACGAGGTGTATGGTTCGGGTAGATGTTTTCTATATCTAATAACGAAGGGCATAGTTCGGGTATATGGATTCTATATCTAATAACGAGGTGTATGGTTCGGATAGATGAATTCTATATCTAATTACGAGGTGTATGGTCAGGGAGATGGATTCTATATCTAATAACGACGTGTATGGTTCAGGAAGATGGATTCTACATCTAACAACGAGGTGCATGGATCGGGTAGATGGATTCTAAATCAAATTACGAGTTGCATTGTTCGGGTAGATGGATTCTATATCTAAAAATGAGCTGCATGGTTTGGGTACATGGATTCTATATCTAATAATGAGGTGTATTGTTCGGGTAGATGGATTCTATATCTAATTATGAGTGGACGGTTCGGGTAGATGGATTCTATATCTAATAACGAGGTGAATGGTTCGGATAGAAGGATTCTATATCTAATAACGAGATGCATGGTTCAGGTAGATGAATTATATATCTAATAACGATGTGTATGGTTCAGGTAGATGGATTCTATATCTAATAACGAGGTGTATGGTTCGGATAGATGGATTCTATATCTATTTACGAGGTGTATGGTCAGGGAGATGGATTCTATATCTAATAACGACGTGTATGGTTCAGGTAGATGGATTCTATATCTATTACCGAGGTGCATGGTTCGGGTAAATGGATTCTGTATCTAATTACGAAGGGCATGATTCGGGTAGATGGATTCTATATCTAATAACGAGGTGTATGGTTCGGGTATATGGATTCTATATCTAATAACGAGGTGTATGGTTCAGGTAGATGGATTCTATATCTAATAACGAGGTACATGGTTCGGGTAGATGGATTCTATATCTAATTACGAGCGGATGGTTCGGGTAGATGGATTCTATATCTAATTACGAGGTGCATCGTTCGGGTAGATGGATTCTATATCTAATAACGAGGTGTGTGGTTCGGGTAGATGGATTCTATATCTAATTACGAATTGTATGGTTCGGGTAGATATATTCTATATCTAATAACGAGGTGCATGGTTCTGGGAGATGGATTCTATATCTAATAATGAGGTGCATGTTTCGGGTAGATGGATTCTATATATAATAACGAAGTGCATGGTTCGGGCAGATGGATTCTATATCTAATTATGAGCAGATGGTTCGGGTAGATGCTTTCTATATCTAATAATATGGTGCATCGTTCGGGTAGATGGATTCTATATCTAATTACGAGTTGCATTATTCGGGTAGATGGATTCTATATCTAATAACGAGCTGCATGGTTCGGATGGATAGATTCTATATCTAATAACGAGGTGTATGGTTCGGATAGATGGATTCTACATCTAATAACGTTGTGTATGGTTCGGGTAGATGGATTCTATATCTAATAACGAGGTGTATAGTTGGTGTGATGGATGCTATATCTAATAACGAGGTGCATGGTTCGGGTATGTGGAATATATATCTAATTACGAGGTGTATGCTCCGGGTGGATAGATTCTATATCTAGTAACGAAGTGTATGGTTCGGGTAGATGGATTCTATATGTAATTACGAGCGGGTATATGGATTCTATATCTAATTACGAGTTGTATGGTTCGGGTACATGGATTCTCTATCTAATAACGAGTGCATGGTTCGTGTAGATGGATTCTATATCTAATAACGAGGTGTATGGTTCGTGTAGATGGATTCTATATCTAATTACGAGGTGTATGTTTCGGGTGGATTTATTCTATATCTAATAACGACGTGTATGGTTCGGGTAGATGGATTCTATATCTAATTACCAGGTGTATGGTTCGGGTGGATGGATCCTATATCTAATAGCAACGTGCACGTTTCGGATATATATATTCTATATCTAATAACGAGTTGTATGGTTCGGGTAGATGGATTCTATATCGGATAACGAGGTGCATGGTTCGGGTAGATGGATTCTATATCTAATAACGAAGTGTATGCCTCGGGTATGTGGATTCTAAGTCTAATAACGAAGTGCATGGTTCTGGTAGATGGACTCAATGTCTAATTACGAGTGGATGGTTCAGGTAGATGTATTCTATATCTAATAACGAGGTGTATGGTTCGAGTAGATGGACTCTATAACAAAGAACGAGCGGATGGTTCGGATGGTTAGATTCTATATCTAATAACGAGGTGTAAGGTTCGGGTAGATGTATTCTACATCTAATAACTTTGTGTATGGTTCGGGTAGATCGATTCTATATCTAATAACGAGGTGCATGGTTCGGGTATGTGGAATCTATATCTAATTACGAGGTGTATGGTCAGGGAGATGGATTCTATATCTAATAACGACGTGTATGGTTCAGGTAGATGGATACTATATCAAATACCGAGGTGCATGGTTCGGGTAAATGGATTCTGTATCTAATTACGAAGGGCATGATTCGGGTAGATGGATTCTATATATAATAACGAAGTGTATGGTTCGGGTATATCGATTCTATATCTAATAACGAGGTGTATGGTTCAGGTAGATGGATTCTATATCTAATAACGAGGTGCATGGTTCGGGTAGATGGATTCTCTATCTAATAACGAGGCGTATGGTTCGGGTAAATGGATTCTATATAAATAACGAGGTGCATGGTTCGGGCAGATGGATTCTATATCTAATAACGATGTGTATGGTTCAGGTAGATGGATATTACATCTAATATCGAGGTGTGTGGTTTGGGTAGATGGATTCTATATCTAATAACGAGGTGTATTGTTCAGGTAGATGGATTCTATATCTAATTACGAGGTGTATGGTTCGGATAGATGGATTCTATATCTAATAACGAGGTGCACGGTTTGGGTAGATGCATTCTATATCTAATAACGATGTGTATGCTTCAAGTAGATGGAATCTATATCTAATAAAGAGGTGCATCGTTCGGGTAGAGGATTCTATATCTAATAACGAGGTGCATGGTTCGGGTAGATGGATTCTATTTCTAATTACGAGCAGATGGTTCGGGTAGATGGATTCTATATCTAATTGCGAGGTGCATCGTTCGGGTAGATGGATTCTATATCTAATAACGAGGAGTGTCGTTCGGGTGGATGGATTCTATATCTAATAACGAGGTGCATGGTTCCAGTAGATGGATTCTATATCTAATAACGAGGTGCATGGTTCGGGTAGATGGATTCTATATCTAATTACGATTTGTATGGTTCGGGTGGATTGATTCTATATCTAATAACGAGGTGCATTGTTCGGGTAGATGGATTCTATATCTAATAACGAGGTGTATGCCTCGGGTAGATGGATTCTATGTCTAATAACGAAATGCATGGTTCTGGTAGATCGTTTCTATATCTAATTACTAGCTGATGGTTCGGGTAGATGGATTGTATATCTAATTACGAGGTGTATGTTTCGGGTGAATAGATTCTATATCTAATAACGAGGTGCATGGTTCGGGTAGATGGATTCTATATCTAATTTCGAGCAGATGGTTCGGGTAGATGTATTCTATATCTAATTGCGAGGTGCATCGTTCGGGTAGATGGATTCTATATCTAATAACGAGGAGTATGGTTCGGGTGGATGGATTCTATATCTAATAACGAGGTGCATGGTTCGGGTAGATGGATTCTATATCTAATTGCGATGTGTATGCTTCCAGTAGATGGATTCTATATCTAATAACGAGGTGCATTGTTCAGGTAGATGGATTTTATATCTAATTACGAGGTGTATGGTTCGGGTAGATGGATTCTATATAAATAACGAGGTGCATGGTTCGGGCAGATGGATTCTATATCTAATACTCAGGTGTATGGTTCGGGTAGATGGATTCTATAAATAATAAGGAGGCGCATGATTCGGGTAGATGGATTCTATATCTAATTACGAAGTGTATGGTTTGGGATAGACGGGTTCTATATACAATAACGAAGTGTATGTTTCAGGTTGATTTATTCTATATCTAATAACGGGCCGCATGGTTCGAGTACATGGATTCTATATCTAATAACGAGGTGAATGGTTCATGTAGATGGATTCTATATCTAATTATGAGTGGACGGTTCGGGTAGATGGATTCTATATCTAAAAACGAGATGCATGCTTCGGGCAGATGAATTCTATATCTAATAACGAGGTGTATAGTTCGGGTAGAAGGATTCTATATGTAATTACGAGCGGGTAGATGGATTCTATATCTAATTACGAGTTGTATGGTTCGGGTACATGGATTCTCTATCTAATAACGAGTGCATGGTTCGTGTAGATGGATTCTATATCTAATAACGAGGTGTATGGTTCCGGTAGATGGATTCTAAATCTAATCACGAGGTGCATGGTTCGGGTAGATGGAATCTATATCTAATAACGACGTGTATGGTTCGGGTATATGGATTCTATATCTAATAACGAGGTGTATGGTTCGGGTAGATGGACTCTATATCTGATAACGAGGTGCATGGTTCGGATAAATGGATGCTATGTCTAATAACGAGGTGCATGGCTCGGGTAGATGGAATCTGTATCTAATTACGAGGTGTATGTTTCGGGTGGATTGATTCTATATCTAGTAGCGACGTGTATGGTTCGGGTAGATGGATTCTATATCTAATTACGAGGTGTATGGTTCGTGTAGCTGGATTCTATATCTAATAACGAGGAGCACAGTTCTGGTAGATGGATTCTATATCTCATAACGATGTGTATGGTTTGGGTAGATGGATTCTATATCTAATAACGATGTGCATGTTTCGGGTAGATGGATTCCATATCTAATATTGAGCGCATGGTTCGGGTAGATGGCTTCTATATCTAATTACAATCGGATGGTTCGGGTAGATGGATTCTATACCTAATTACGAGGTGTATGGTTCGGGTAGATGGTTTCTATAACTAATAACGAGGTGCATGGTTCGGGTAGATGGTTTCTATAACTAATAACGAGGTGCATGGTTCGGGTAGATGGATTCTATATCTAATAACGAGGTGCATGGTTCGGGTAGATGGATTCTATATCTAATAACGAGGTGCATGGTTCGGGTAGATGGATTCTATATCTAATTACGAGCAGATGGTTCGGGTAGATGGATTCTATATCTAATTACGAAGGGCATGTTTCGGGTAGATGGATTCTATATCTAATTACGATGTGCAGCGTTCGGGTAGATGGATCCTATATCTAATAACGAGGTGTATGGTTCGGGTTGATGGATTCTATATCTATTTACCAGGTGTATGGTTCGGGTAGATGGATTCTATATCTAATAACGAGGTGCATGGTTCCGGTAGATGGATTCTATATCTAATTACGAGGTGTATGATTTGGGTGGATGGATTCTATATCTAATAACGACGTGCATGTTTCGGATATATATATTCTATATCTAAAAACGAGGTGTATGGTTCGGGTAGTTGGATTCTATATCTAATAACGAGGCGTATGTTTCGGGTAGATGGATTCTATATCTAATTACGAGGCGTATGGTTCGGGTAAATGGATTCTATATCTAATAACGAGGTGTATGGTTCGGGTAGTTGGATTCTATATCTAATAACGAGGCGTATGGTTCGGGTAGATGGATTCTATATCTAATTACGAGGCGTATGGTTCGGGTAGATGGATTCTATATCTAATACTGAAGTGTATGGTTTGGATAGATGGATTATATATCTAATAACGAAGTGTATGGTTTGAATAGATGGATTCTATATCTAATAACGAGTTGTATGGTTCAGGAAGATGGATTCTGCATCTAACAACGAGGTGCATGGATCGGATAGATGGATTCTAAATCAAATTACGAGGTGCATTGTTCGGGTAGATGGATTCTATATCTAAAAATGAGCTGCATGGTTTGGGTACATGGATTCTATATCTAATAATGAGGTGTATTTTTCGGGTAGATGGATTCTATATCTAATTATGAGTGGACGGTTCGGGTAGATGGATTCTATATCTAATAACGAGGTGAGTGGTTCGGGTAGATGGATTCTATATCTAATAACGAGATGCATGCTTCGGGTAGATGAATTCTATATCTAATAACGAGGTGTATAGTTCGGGTAGAAGGATTCTATATGTAATTACGAGCGGGTAGATGGATTCTATATCTAATTACGAGTTGTATGGTTCGGGTACATGGATTCTCTATCTAATAACGAGTGCATGGTTCGGGTAGATGGATTCTATATCTAATAACGAGGTGTATGGTTCGGGTAGATGGATTCTAAATCTAATCACGAGGTGCATGGTTCGGGTAGATGGAATCTATATCTAATAACGACGTGTATGGTTCGGGTATATGGATTCTATATCTAATAACGAGTTGTATGGTTCGGGTAGATGGACTCTATATCTGATAACGAGGTGCATGGTTCGGGTAGATGGATTCTATATCTAATAACGAAGTGTATGCCTCGGGTAGGTGGATTCTATATCTAATAACGAGGTGTATGGTTCGGGTAGATGGACTCTATAACTAATAACGAGCGGATGTTTCGGGTAAATGGATGCTATATCTAATAACGAGGTGCATGGTTCGGGTAGATGGAATCTATATCTAATTACGAGGTGTATGTTTTGGGTGGATTGATTCTATATCTAGTAGCGACGTGTATGGTTCGGGTAGATGGATTCTATATCTAATTACGAGGTGTATGGTTCGTGTAGCTGGATTCTATATCTAATAACGAGGAGCACAGTTCTGGTAGATGGATTCTATATCTCATAACGATGTGTATGGTTCGGGTACATGGATTCTATATCTAATAACGAGGTGCATGTTTCGGGTAGATGGATTCCATATCTAATATTGAGCGCATGGTTCGGGTAGATGGCTTCTATATCTAATTACAATCGGATGGTTCGGGTAGATGGATTCTATATCTAATTACGAGGTGTATGGTTCGGGTAGATGGTTTCTATATCTAATAACGAGGTGCATGGTTCCAGTAGATGGATTCTATATCTAATAACGAGGTGCATGGTTCGGGTAGATGGATTCTATATCTAATTACGAGGTGTATGGTTCCAGTAGATGGATTCTATATCTAATTACGAAGGGCATGTTTCGGGTAGATGGATTCTATATCTAATAATGAAGTGTATGGTTTGGATAGATGGATTATATATCTAATAACGAAGTGTATGGTTTGAATAAATGGATTCTATATCTAATAACGAGTTGTATGGTTCAGGAAGATGGATTCTACATCTAACAACGAGGTGCATGTATCGGGTAGATGGATTCTAAATCAAATTACGAGGTGCATTGTTCGGTTAGATGGATTCTATATCTCATAACGAGGTGTATGGTTCGGGTATATGGATTCTATATCTAATAACGAGGTGTATGGTTCGGATAGATGGATTCTATATCTAATTACGAGGTGTATGGTCAGGGAGATGGATTCTATATCTAATAACGATGTGTATGGTTCAGGTAGATGGATTTTACATCTAATATCGAGGTGTGTGGTTTGGGTAGATGGATTCTATATCTAATAACGAGGTGTATTGTTCAGGTAGATGGATTCTATATCTAATTACGAGGTGCACGGTTTGGGTAGATGGATTCTATATCTAATAACGATGTGTATGCTTCGGGTAAATGGAATCTATATCTAATAAAGAGGAGCATGGTTCGGGTAGATGGATTCTATATCTAATAACGAGGTGCATGGTTCGGGTAGATGGATTCTATATCTAATTACGAGCAGATGGTTCGAGTAGATGGATTCTATATCTAATTGCGAGGTGCATCGTTCGGGTAGATGGAATCTATATCTAATTACGAGGTGTATGTTTCGGGTGGATTGATTGTATATCTAGTAGCGACGTGTATGGTTCGGGTAGATGGATTCTATATCTAATTACGAGGTGTATGGTTCGTGTAGCTGGATTCTATATCTAATAACGAGGAGCACAGTTCTGGTAGATGGATTCTATATCTCATAACGATGTGTATGGTTCGGGTACATGGATTCTATATCTAATAACGATGTGCATGTTTCGGGTAGATGGATTCCATATCTAATATTGAGCGCATGGTTCGGGTTGATGGCTTCTATATCTAATTACAATCGGATGGTTCGGGTAGATGGATTCTATATCTAATAACGAGGTGTATGGTTCGGGTTGATGGATTCTATATCTATTTACCATGTGTATGGTTCGGGTAGATGGATTCTATATCTAATAACGAGGTGCATGGTTCCGGTAGATGGATTCTATATCTAATAACGAGGTGTATGATTTCGGTGGATGGATTCTATATCTAATAACGACGTGCATGTTTCGGATATATATATTCTATATCTAAAAACGAGGTGTATGGTTCGGGTAGTTGGATTCTATATCTAATAACGAGGCGTATGTTTCGGGTAGATGGATTCTATATCTAATTACGAGGCGTATGGTTCGGGTAAATGGATTCTATATCTAATAACGAGCTGTATGGTTCGGGTAGTTGGATTCTATATCTTATAACGAGGCGTATGGTTCGGGTAGATGGATTCTATATCTAATTACGAGGCGTATGGTTCGGGTAGATGGATTCTATATCTAATACTGAAGTGTATGGTTTGGATAGATGGATTATATATCTAATAACGAAGTGTATGGTTTGAATAGATGGATTCTATATCTAATAACGAGTTGTATGGTTCAGGAAGATGGATTCTACATCTAACAACGAGGTGCATGGATCGGGTAGATGGATTCTAAATCAAATTACGAGGTGCATTGTTCGGGTAGATGGATTCTATATCTAAAAACGAGCTGCATGGTTTGGGTACATGGATTCTATATCTAATAATGAGGTGTATTTTTCGGATAGATGGATTCTATATCTAATTATGAGTGGACGGTTCGGGAAGATGGATTCTATATCTAATAACGAGGTGAGTGGTTCGGATAGAAGGATTCTATATCTAATAACGAGATGCATGGTTCAGGTAGATGAATTCTATATCTAATAACGAGGTGTATGGTTCGGGTAGATGTTTTCTATATCTAATAACGAAGGGCATAGTTCGGGTATATGGATTCTATATCTAATAACGAGGTGTATGGTTCGGATAGATGGATTCTATATCTAATTACGAGGTGTATGGTCAGGGAGATGGATTCTATATCTAATAACGAGGTGTATGGTTCAGGTAGATGGATTCTATATCTAATACCGAGGTGTATGGTTCGGGTAAATGGATTCTGTCTCTAATTACGAAGGGCATGATTCGGGTAGATGGATTCTATATCTAATAACGAGGTGTATGGTTCGGGTATATGGATTCTATATCTAATAACGAGGTGTATGGTTCGGATAGATGGATTCTATATCTAATTACGAGGTGTATGGTCAGGGAGATGGATTCTATATCTAATAACGATGTGTATGGTTCAGGTAGATGGATTCTATATCTAATACCGAGGTGCATGGTTCGGGTAAATGGATTCTGTCTCTCATTACGAAAGGCATGATTCGGGTAGATGGATTCTATATCTAATAACGAGGTGTATGGTTCGGGTACATGGATTTTATATCTAATAACGAGGTGTATGGTTCAGGTAGATGGATTCTATATCTAATAATGAGGTGCATGGTTCGGGTAGATGGATTCTCTATCTAATAACGAGACGTATGGTTCGGGTAAATGGATTCTATATCTAATTACAAGGTGCATGGTTCGGGAAGGTGGATTCTATATCTAAGAACGAAGTGCATGATTCGGGTAGATGGATTCTATATCTAATAACGAGGTGCATGATTCGGGTAGGTAGATTTTATATCTAATTACGAGCAGATGGTTCGGGTAGATGGATTCTATATCTAATAACGAGGTGCATGGTTCCGTTAGATGGATTCTATTCAAATAACAAGGTGCATGGTTCTGGTAGATGGATTCTATGTGTAATTACGAGCGGATGGTTCGGGTAGATGTATTCTATATCTAATAACGAGGTGCATGGTTCGGGTAAATGGATGCTATATCTAAAAGCAAGGTGCATGGTTCGGGTAGATGGAATCTATATCTAATTACGAGATGTATGTTTCGTGTGGATAGATTCTATATCTAATTACGAAGTGTATGGTTCGGGTAGATGGATTCTATATCTCATAACGATGTGTATGGTTCGGGTACATGGGTTCTATATAAATAACGAGGTGCATGGTTCGGGCAGATGGATTCTATATCTAATAATGAGGTGTATGGTTCGGGTAGATGGATTCTATAAATAATAACGAGGCGCATGGTTCGGGTAGATGGATTCTATATCTAATTACGAAGTGTATGGTTTGGGATAGACGGGTTCTATATATAATAACGAAGTGTATGTTTCAGGTTGATTTATTCTATATCTAATAACGGGCCGCATGGTTCGAGTACATGGATTCTATATCTAATAACGAGGTGAATGGTTCATGTAGATGGATTCTATATCTAATTATGAGTGGACGGTTCGGGTAGATGGATTCTATATCTAAAAACGAGATGCATGCTTCGGGTAGATGAATTCTATATCTAATAACGAGGTGTATAGTTCGGGTAGAAGGATTCTATATGTAATTACGAGCGGGTAGATGGATTCTATATCTAATTACGAGTTGTATGGTTCGGGTACATGGATTCTCTATCTAATAACGAGTGCATGGTTCGTGTAGATGGATTCTATATCTAATAACGAGGTGTATGGTTCGGGTATATGGATTCTATATCTAATAACGAGGTGTATGGTTCGGGTAGATGGATTCTAAATCTAATCACGAGGTGCATGGTTCGGGTAGATGGAATCTATATCTAATAACGACGTGTATGGTTCCGGTATATGGATTCTATATCTAATAACGAGGTGTATGGTTCGGGTAGATGGACTCTATATCTGATAACGAGGTGCATGGTTCGGGTAAATGGATGCCATGTCTAATAACGAGGTGCATGGTTCGGGTAGATGGAATCTGTATCTAATTACGAGGTGTATGTTTCGGGTGGATTGATTCTATATCTAATTACGAGGTGTATGGTTTGTGTAGCTGGATTCTATATCTAATAACGAGGAGCACAGTTCTGGTAGATGGATTCTATATCTCATAACGATGTGCATGTTTCGGGTAGATGGATTCCATATCTAATATTGAGCGCATGGTTCGGGTAGATGGCTTCTATATCTAATAACGAGGTGCATGTTTCGGGTAGATGGATTCTATATCTAATATTGAGCGCATGGTTCGGGTAGATGGCTTCTATATCTAATTACAATCGGATGGTTCGGGTAGATGGATTCTATACCTAATTACGAGGTGTATGGTTCGGGTAGATGGTTTCTATAACTAATAACGAGGTGCATGGTTCGGGTAGATGGATTCTGTATCTAATAACGAGGTGCATGGTTCGGGTAGATGGATTCTATATCTAATTACGAGCAGATGGTTCGGGTAGATGGATTCTATATCTAATTACGAAGGGCATGTTTCGGGTATATGGATTCTATATCTAATTACGATGTGCAGCGTTCGGGTAGATGGATCCTATATCTAATAACGAGGTGTATGGTTCGGGTTGATGGATTCTATATCTATTTACCAGGTGTATGGTTCGGGTAGATGGATGCTATATTTAATAACGAGGTGCATGGTTCCGGTAGATGGATTCTATATCTAATTACGAGGTGTATGATTTGGGTGGATGGATTCTATATCTAATAACGACGTGCATGTTTCGGATATATATATTCTATATCTAAAAACGAGGTGTATGGTTCGGGTAGTTGGATTCTATATCTAATAACGAGGCGTATGTTTCGGGTAGATGGATTCTATATCTAATTACGAGGCGTATGGTTCGGGTAAATGGATTCTATATCTAATAACGAGGTGTATGGTTCGGGTAGTTGGATTCTATATCTAATAACGAGGCGTATGGTTCGGGTAGATGGATTCTATATCTAATTACGAGGCGTATGGTTCGGGTAGATGGATTCTATATCTAATACTGAAGTGTATGGTTTGGATAGATGGATTATATATCTAATAACGAAGTGTATGGTTTGAATAGATGGATTCTATATCTAATAACGAGTTGTATGGTTCAGGAAGATGGATTCTGCATCTAACAACGAGGTGCATGGATCGGATAGATGGATTCTAAATCAAATTACGAGGTGCATTGTTCGGGTAGATGGATTCTATATCTAAAAATGAGCTGCATGGTTTGGGTACATGGATTCTATATCTAATAATGAGGTGTATTTTTCGGGTAGATGGATTCTATATCTAATTATGAGTGGACGGTTCGGGTAGATGGATTCTATATCTAATAACGAGGTGAGTGGTTCGGGTAGATGGATTCTATATCTAATAACGAAATGCATGCTTCGGGTAGATGAATTCTATATCTAATAACGAGGTGTATAGTTCGGGTAGAAGGATTCTATATGTAATTACGAGCGGGTAGATGGATTCTATATCTAATTACGAGTTGTATGGTTCGGGTACATGGATTCTCTATCTAATAACGAGTGCATGGTTCGGGTAGATGGATTCTATATCTAATAACGAGGTGTATGGTTCGGGTAGATGGATTCTAAATCTAATCACGAGGTGCATGGTTCGGGTAGATGGAATCTATATCTAATAACGACGTGTATGGTTCGGGTATATGGATTCTATATCTAATAACGAGTTGTATGGTTCGGGTAGATGGACTCTATATCTGATAACGAGGTGCATGGTTCGGGTAGATGGATTCTATATCTAATAACGAAGTGTATGCCTCGGGTAGGTGGATTCTATATCTAATAACGAGGTGTATGGTTCGGGTAGATGGACTCTATAACTAATAACGAGCGGATGTTTCGGGTAAATGGATGCTATATCTAATAACGAGGTGCATGGTTCGGGTAGATGGAATCTATATCTAATTACGAGGTGTATGTTTAGGGTGGATTGATTCTATATCTAGTAGCGACGTGTATGGTTCGGGTAGATGGATTCTATATCTAATTACGAGGTGTATGGTTCGGGTACATGGATTCTATATCTAATAACGAGGTGTATGGTTCGGGTAGATGGATTCTATATCTAATAACGAGGTGCATGTTTCGGGTAGATGGATTCCATATCTAATATTGAGCGCATGGTTCGGGTAGATGGCTTCTATATCTAATTACAATCGGATGGTTCGGGTAGATGGATTCTATATCTAATTACGAGGTGTATGGTTCGGGTAGGTGGTTTCTATATCTAATAACGAGGTGCATGGTTCCAGTAGATGGATTCTATATCTAATAACGAGGTGCATGGTTCGGGTAGATGGATTCTATATCTAATTACGAGGTGTATGGTTCCAGTAGATGGATTCTATATCTAATTACGAAGGGCATGTTTCGGGTAGATGGATTCTATATCTAATAATGAAGTGTATGGTTTGGATAGATGGATTATATATCTAATAACGAAGTGTATGGTTTGAATAAATGGATTCTATATCTAATAACGAGTTGTATGGTTCAGGAAGATGGATTCTACATCTAACAACGAGGTGCATGTATCGGGTAGATGGATTCTAAATCAAATTACGAGGTGCATTGTTCGGTTAGATGGATTCTATATCTCATAACGAGGTGTATGGTTCGGGTATATGGATTCTATATCTAATAACGAGGTGTATGGTTCGGATAGATGGATTCTATATCTAATTACGAGGTGTATGGTCAGGGAGATGGATTCTATATCTAATAACGATGTGTATTGTTCAGGTAGATGGATTCTATATCTAATACCGAGGTGCATGGTTCGGGTAAATGGATTCTGTCTCTCATTATGAAAGGCATGATTCGGGTAGATGGATTTTATATCTAATAACGAGGTGTATGTTTCAGGTAGATGGATTCTATATCTAATATTGAGCGCATGGTTCGGGTAGATGGCTTCTATATCTAATTACAATCGGATGGTTCGGGTAGATGGATTCTATATCTAATTACGAGGTGTATGGTTCGGGTAGATGGTTTCTATATCTAATAACGAGGTGCATGGTTCCAGTAGATGGATTCTATATCTAATAACGAGGTGCATGGTTCGGGTAGATGGATTCTATATCTAATTACGAGGTGTATGGTTCCAGTAGATGGATTCTATATCTAATTACGAAGGGCATGTTTCGGGTAGATGGATTCTATATCTAATAATGAAGTGTATGGTTTGGATAGATGGATTATATATCTAATAACGAAGTGTATGGTTTGAATAAATGGATTCTATATCTAATAACGAGTTGTATGGTTCAGGAAGATGGATTCTACATCTAACAACGAGGTGCATGTATCGGGTAGATGGATTCTAAATCAAATTACGAGGTGCATTGTTCGGTTAGATGGATTCTATATCTCATAACGAGGTGTATGGTTCGGGTATATGGATTCTATATCTAATAACGAGGTGTATGGTTCGGATAGATGGATTCTATATCTAATTACGAGGTGTATGGTCAGGGAGATGGATTCTATATCTAATAACGATGTGTATGGTTCAGGTAGATGGATTCTATATCTAATACCGAGGTGCATGGTTCGGGTAAATGGATTCTGTCTCTCATTACGAAAGGCATGATTCGGGTAGATGGATTCTATATCTAATAACGAGGTGTATGGTTCGGGTACATGGATTTTATATCTAATAACGAGGT
Organism: Mobula birostris; assembly: GCF_030028105.1. Taxonomy (NCBI): domain Eukaryota; kingdom Metazoa; phylum Chordata; class Chondrichthyes; order Myliobatiformes; family Myliobatidae; genus Mobula; species Mobula birostris. Next base: position 53,970 of record NW_027274547.1, on the reverse strand, counting down.
GTATGTTTCAGGTAGATGGATTCTATATCTAATAACGAGGTGCATGGTTCGGGTAGATGGATTCTCTATCTAATAACGAGACGTATGGTTCGGGTAAATGGATTCTATATCTAATTACAAGGTGCATGGTTCGGGAAGATGGATTCTATATCTAAGAACGAAGTGCATGATTCGGGTAGATGGATTCTGTATCTAATAACGAGGTGCATGATTCGGGTAGATAGATTTTATATCTAATTACAATCGGATGGTTCGGGTAGATGGATTCTATATCTAATTACGAGGTGTATGGTTCGGGTAGATGGTTTCTATATCTAATAACGAGGTGCATGGTTCCAGTAGATGGATTCTATATCTAATAACGAGGTGCATGGTTCGGGTAGATGGATTCTATATCTAATTACGAGGTGTATGGTTCCAGTAGATGGATTCTATATCTAATTACGAAGGGCATGTTTCGGGTAGATGGATTCTATATCTAATAATGAAGTGTATGGTTTGGATAGATGGATTATATATCTAATAACGAAGTGTATGGTTTGAATAAATGGATTCTATATCTAATAACGAGTTGTATGGTTCAGGAAGATGGATTCTACATCTAACAACGAGGTGCATGTATCGGGTAGATGGATTCTAAATCAAATTACGAGGTGCATTGTTCGGTTAGATGGATTCTATATCTCATAACGAGGTGTATGGTTCGGGTATATGGATTCTATATCTAATAACGAGGTGTATGGTTCGGATAGATGGATTCTATATCTAATTACGAGGTGTATGGTCAGGGAGATGGATTCTATATCTAATAACGATGTGTATTGTTCAGGTAGATGGATTCTATATCTAATACCGAGGTGCATGGTTCGGGTAAATGGATTCTGTCTCTCATTATGAAAGGCATGATTCGGGTAGATGGATTTTATATCTAATAACGAGGTGTATGTTTCAGGTAGATGGATTCTATATCTAATATTGAGCGCATGGTTCGGGTAGATGGCTTCTATATCTAATTACAATCGGATGGTTCGGGTAGATGGATTCTATATCTAATTACGAGGTGTATGGTTCGGGTAGATGGTTTCTATATCTAATAACGAGGTGCATGGTTCCAGTAGATGGATTCTATATCTAATAACGAGGTGCATGGTTCGGGTAGATGGATTCTATATCTAATTAGGAGGTGTATGGTTCCAGTAGATGGATTCTATATCTAATTACGAAGGGCATGTTTCGGGTAGATGGATTCTATATCTAATAATGAAGTGTATGGTTTGGATAGATGGATTATATATCTAATAACGAAGTGTATGGTTTGAATAAATGGATTCTATATCTAATAACGAGTTGTATGGTTCAGGAAGATGGATTCTACATCTAACAACGAGGTGCATGTATCGGGTAGATGGATTCTAAATCAAATTACGAGGTGCATTGTTCGGTTAGATGGATTCTATATCTCATAACGAGGTGTATGGTTCGGGTATATGGATTCTATATCTAATAACGAGGTGTATGGTTCGGATAGATGGATTCTATATCTAATTACGAGGTGTATGGTCAGGGAGATGGATTCTATATCTAATAACGATGTGTATGGTTCAGGTAGATGGATTCTATATCTAATACCGAGGTGCATGGTTCGGGTAAATGGATTCTGTCTCTCATTACGAAAGGCATGATTCGGGTAGATGGATTCTATATCTAATAACGAGGTGTATGGTTCGGGTACATGGATTTTATATCTAATAACGAGGTGTATGTTTCAGGTAGATGGATTCTATATCTAATAACGAGGTGCATGGTTCGGGTAGATGGATTCTCTATCTAATAACGAGACGTATGGTTCGGGTAAATGGATTCTATATCTAATTACAAGGTGCATGGTTCGGGAAGATGGATTCTATATCTAAGAACGAAGTGCATGATTCGGGTAGATGGATTCTGTATCTAATAACGAGGTGCATGATTCGGGTAGATAGATTTTATATCTAATTACAATCGGATGGTTCGGGTAGATGGATTCTATATCTAATTACGAGGTGTATGGTTCGGGTAGATGGTTTCTATATCTAATAACGAGGTGCATGGTTCCAGTAGATGGATTCTATATCTAATAACGAGGTGCATGGTTCGGGTAGATGGATTCTATATCTAATTACGATTTGTATGGTTCGGGTGGATTGATTCTATATCTAATAACGAGGTGCATTGTTCGGGTAGATGGATTCTATATCTAATAACGAGGTGTATGCCTCGGGTAGATGGATTCTATGTCTAATAACGAAATGCATGGTTCTGGTAGATCGTTTCTATATCTAATTACTAGCTGATGGTTCGGGTAGATGGATTGTATATCTAATTACGAGGTGTATGTTTCGGGTGAATAGATTCTATATCTAATAACGAGGTGCATGGTTCGGGTAGATGGATTCTATATCTAATTTCGAGCAGATGGTTCGGGTAGATGTATTCTATATCTAATTGCGAGGTGCATCGTTCGGGTAGATGGATTCTATATCTAATAACGAGGAGTATGGTTCGGGTGGATGGATTCTATATCTAATAACGAGGTGCATGGTTCGGGTAGATGGATTCTATATCTAATTGCGATGTGTATGCTTCCAGTAGATGGATTCTATATCTAATAACGAGGTGCATTGTTCAGGTAGATGGATTTTATATCTAATTACGAGGTGTATGGTTCGGGTAGATGGATTCTATATAAATAACGAGGTGCATGGTTCGGGCAGATGGATTCTATATCTAATACTCAGGTGTATGGTTCGGGTAGATGGATTCTATAAATAATAAGGAGGCGCATGATTCGGGTAGATGGATTCTATATCTAATTACGAAGTGTATGGTTTGGGATAGACGGGTTCTATATACAATAACGAAGTGTATGTTTCAGGTTGATTTATTCTATATCTAATAACGGGCCGCATGGTTCGAGTACATGGATTCTATATCTAATAACGAGGTGAATGGTTCATGTAGATGGATTCTATATCTAATTATGAGTGGACGGTTCGGGTAGATGGATTCTATATCTAAAAACGAGATGCATGCTTCGGGCAGATGAATTCTATATCTAATAACGAGGTGTATAGTTCGGGTAGAAGGATTCTATATGTAATTACGAGCGGGTAGATGGATTCTATATCTAATTACGAGTTGTATGGTTCGGGTACATGGATTCTCTATCTAATAACGAGTGCATGGTTCGTGTAGATGGATTCTATATCTAATAACGAGGTGTATGGTTCCGGTAGATGGATTCTAAATCTAATCACGAGGTGCATGGTTCGGGTAGATGGAATCTATATCTAATAACGACGTGTATGGTTCGGGTATATGGATTCTATATCTAATAACGAGGTGTATGGTTCGGGTAGATGGACTCTATATCTGATAACGAGGTGCATGGTTCGGATAAATGGATGCTATGTCTAATAACGAGGTGCATGGCTCGGGTAGATGGAATCTGTATCTAATTACGAGGTGTATGTTTCGGGTGGATTGATTCTATATCTAGTAGCGACGTGTATGGTTCGGGTAGATGGATTCTATATCTAATTACGAGGTGTATGGTTCGTGTAGCTGGATTCTATATCTAATAACGAGGAGCACAGTTCTGGTAGATGGATTCTATATCTCATAACGATGTGTATGGTTTGGGTAGATGGATTCTATATCTAATAACGATGTGCATGTTTCGGGTAGATGGATTCCATATCTAATATTGAGCGCATGGTTCGGGTAGATGGCTTCTATATCTAATTACAATCGGATGGTTCGGGTAGATGGATTCTATACCTAATTACGAGGTGTATGGTTCGGGTAGATGGTTTCTATAACTAATAACGAGGTGCATGGTTCGGGTAGATGGTTTCTATAACTAATAACGAGGTGCATGGTTCGGGTAGATGGATTCTATATCTAATAACGAGGTGCATGGTTCGGGTAGATGGATTCTATATCTAATAACGAGGTGCATGGTTCGGGTAGATGGATTCTATATCTAATTACGAGCAGATGGTTCGGGTAGATGGATTCTATATCTAATTACGAAGGGCATGTTTCGGGTAGATGGATTCTATATCTAATTACGATGTGCAGCGTTCGGGTAGATGGATCCTATATCTAATAACGAGGTGTATGGTTCGGGTTGATGGATTCTATATCTATTTACCAGGTGTATGGTTCGGGTAGATGGATTCTATATCTAATAACGAGGTGCATGGTTCCGGTAGATGGATTCTATATCTAATTACGAGGTGTATGATTTGGGTGGATGGATTCTATATCTAATAACGACGTGCATGTTTCGGATATATATATTCTATATCTAAAAACGAGGTGTATGGTTCGGGTAGTTGGATTCTATATCTAATAACGAGGCGTATGTTTCGGGTAGATGGATTCTATATCTAATTACGAGGCGTATGGTTCGGGTAAATGGATTCTATATCTAATAACGAGGTGTATGGTTCGGGTAGTTGGATTCTATATCTAATAACGAGGCGTATGGTTCGGGTAGATGGATTCTATATCTAATTACGAGGCGTATGGTTCGGGTAGATGGATTCTATATCTAATACTGAAGTGTATGGTTTGGATAGATGGATTATATATCTAATAACGAAGTGTATGGTTTGAATAGATGGATTCTATATCTAATAACGAGTTGTATGGTTCAGGAAGATGGATTCTGCATCTAACAACGAGGTGCATGGATCGGATAGATGGATTCTAAATCAAATTACGAGGTGCATTGTTCGGGTAGATGGATTCTATATCTAAAAATGAGCTGCATGGTTTGGGTACATGGATTCTATATCTAATAATGAGGTGTATTTTTCGGGTAGATGGATTCTATATCTAATTATGAGTGGACGGTTCGGGTAGATGGATTCTATATCTAATAACGAGGTGAGTGGTTCGGGTAGATGGATTCTATATCTAATAACGAGATGCATGCTTCGGGTAGATGAATTCTATATCTAATAACGAGGTGTATAGTTCGGGTAGAAGGATTCTATATGTAATTACGAGCGGGTAGATGGATTCTATATCTAATTACGAGTTGTATGGTTCGGGTACATGGATTCTCTATCTAATAACGAGTGCATGGTTCGGGTAGATGGATTCTATATCTAATAACGAGGTGTATGGTTCGGGTAGATGGATTCTAAATCTAATCACGAGGTGCATGGTTCGGGTAGATGGAATCTATATCTAATAACGACGTGTATGGTTCGGGTATATGGATTCTATATCTAATAACGAGTTGTATGGTTCGGGTAGATGGACTCTATATCTGATAACGAGGTGCATGGTTCGGGTAGATGGATTCTATATCTAATAACGAAGTGTATGCCTCGGGTAGGTGGATTCTATATCTAATAACGAGGTGTATGGTTCGGGTAGATGGACTCTATAACTAATAACGAGCGGATGTTTCGGGTAAATGGATGCTATATCTAATAACGAGGTGCATGGTTCGGGTAGATGGAATCTATATCTAATTACGAGGTGTATGTTTTGGGTGGATTGATTCTATATCTAGTAGCGACGTGTATGGTTCGGGTAGATGGATTCTATATCTAATTACGAGGTGTATGGTTCGTGTAGCTGGATTCTATATCTAATAACGAGGAGCACAGTTCTGGTAGATGGATTCTATATCTCATAACGATGTGTATGGTTCGGGTAGATGGATTCTATATCTAATAACGAGGTGCATGTTTCGGGTAGATGGATTCCATATCTAATATTGAGCGCATGGTTCGGGTAGATGGCTTCTATATCTAATTACAATCGGATGGTTCGGGTAGATGGATTCTATATCTAATTACGAGGTGTATGGTTCGGGTAGATGGTTTCTATATCTAATAACGAGGTGCATGGTTCCAGTAGATGGATTCTATATCTAATAACGAGGTGCATGGTTCGGGTAGATGGATTCTATATCTAATTACGAGGTGTATGGTTCCAGTAGATGGATTCTATATCTAATTACGAAGGGCATGTTTCGGGTAGATGGATTCTATATCTAATAATGAAGTGTATGGTTTGGATAGATGGATTATATATCTAATAACGAAGTGTATGGTTTGAATAAATGGATTCTATATCTAATAACGAGTTGTATGGTTCAGGAAGATGGATTCTACATCTAACAACGAGGTGCATGTATCGGGTAGATGGATTCTAAATCAAATTACGAGGTGCATTGTTCGGTTAGATGGATTCTATATCTCATAACGAGGTGTATGGTTCGGGTATATGGATTCTATATCTAATAACGAGGTGTATGGTTCGGATAGATGGATTCTATATCTAATTACGAGGTGTATGGTCAGGGAGATGGATTCTATATCTAATAACGATGTGTATGGTTCAGGTAGATGGATTTTACATCTAATATCGAGGTGTGTGGTTTGGGTAGATGGATTCTATATCTAATAACGAGGTGTATTGTTCAGGTAGATGGATTCTATATCTAATTACGAGGTGCACGGTTTGGGTAGATGGATTCTATATCTAATAACGATGTGTATGCTTCGGGTAAATGGAATCTATATCTAATAAAGAGGAGCATGGTTCGGGTAGATGGATTCTATATCTAATAACGAGGTGCATGGTTCGGGTAGATGGATTCTATATCTAATTACGAGCAGATGGTTCGAGTAGATGGATTCTATATCTAATTGCGAGGTGCATCGTTCGGGTAGATGGAATCTATATCTAATTACGAGGTGTATGTTTCGGGTGGATTGATTGTATATCTAGTAGCGACGTGTATGGTTCGGGTAGATGGATTCTATATCTAATTACGAGGTGTATGGTTCGTGTAGCTGGATTCTATATCTAATAACGAGGAGCACAGTTCTGGTAGATGGATTCTATATCTCATAACGATGTGTATGGTTCGGGTACATGGATTCTATATCTAATAACGAGGTGCATGTTTCGGGTAGATGGATTCCATATCTAATATTGAGCGCATGGTTCGGGTTGATGGCTTCTATATCTAATTACAATCGGATGGTTCGGGTAGATGGATTCTATATCTAATAACGAGGTGTATGGTTCGGGTTGATGGATTCTATATCTATTTACCATGTGTATGGTTCGGGTAGATGGATTCTATATCTAATAACGAGGTGCATGGTTCCGGTAGATGGATTCTATATCTAATAACGAGGTGTATGATTTCGGTGGATGGATTCTATATCTAATAACGACGTGCATGTTTCGGATATATATATTCTATATCTAAAAACGAGGTGTATGGTTCGGGTAGTTGGATTCTATATCTAATAACGAGGCGTATGTTTCGGGTAGATGGATTCTATATCTAATTACGAGGCGTATGGTTCGGGTAAATGGATTCTATATCTAATAACGAGCTGTATGGTTCGGGTAGTTGGATTCTATATCTTATAACGAGGCGTATGGTTCGGGTAGATGGATTCTATATCTAATTACGAGGCGTATGGTTCGGGTAGATGGATTCTATATCTAATACTGAAGTGTATGGTTTGGATAGATGGATTATATATCTAATAACGAAGTGTATGGTTTGAATAGATGGATTCTATATCTAATAACGAGTTGTATGGTTCAGGAAGATGGATTCTACATCTAACAACGAGGTGCATGGATCGGGTAGATGGATTCTAAATCAAATTACGAGGTGCATTGTTCGGGTAGATGGATTCTATATCTAAAAACGAGCTGCATGGTTTGGGTACATGGATTCTATATCTAATAATGAGGTGTATTTTTCGGATAGATGGATTCTATATCTAATTATGAGTGGACGGTTCGGGAAGATGGATTCTATATCTAATAACGAGGTGAGTGGTTCGGATAGAAGGATTCTATATCTAATAACGAGATGCATGGTTCAGGTAGATGAATTCTATATCTAATAACGAGGTGTATGGTTCGGGTAGATGTTTTCTATATCTAATAACGAAGGGCATAGTTCGGGTATATGGATTCTATATCTAATAACGAGGTGTATGGTTCGGATAGATGGATTCTATATCTAATTACGAGGTGTATGGTCAGGGAGATGGATTCTATATCTAATAACGAGGTGTATGGTTCAGGTAGATGGATTCTATATCTAATACCGAGGTGTATGGTTCGGGTAAATGGATTCTGTCTCTAATTACGAAGGGCATGATTCGGGTAGATGGATTCTATATCTAATAACGAGGTGTATGGTTCGGGTATATGGATTCTATATCTAATAACGAGGTGTATGGTTCGGATAGATGGATTCTATATCTAATTACGAGGTGTATGGTCAGGGAGATGGATTCTATATCTAATAACGATGTGTATGGTTCAGGTAGATGGATTCTATATCTAATACCGAGGTGCATGGTTCGGGTAAATGGATTCTGTCTCTCATTACGAAAGGCATGATTCGGGTAGATGGATTCTATATCTAATAACGAGGTGTATGGTTCGGGTACATGGATTTTATATCTAATAACGAGGTGTATGGTTCAGGTAGATGGATTCTATATCTAATAATGAGGTGCATGGTTCGGGTAGATGGATTCTCTATCTAATAACGAGACGTATGGTTCGGGTAAATGGATTCTATATCTAATTACAAGGTGCATGGTTCGGGAAGGTGGATTCTATATCTAAGAACGAAGTGCATGATTCGGGTAGATGGATTCTATATCTAATAACGAGGTGCATGATTCGGGTAGGTAGATTTTATATCTAATTACGAGCAGATGGTTCGGGTAGATGGATTCTATATCTAATAACGAGGTGCATGGTTCCGTTAGATGGATTCTATTCAAATAACAAGGTGCATGGTTCTGGTAGATGGATTCTATGTGTAATTACGAGCGGATGGTTCGGGTAGATGTATTCTATATCTAATAACGAGGTGCATGGTTCGGGTAAATGGATGCTATATCTAAAAGCAAGGTGCATGGTTCGGGTAGATGGAATCTATATCTAATTACGAGATGTATGTTTCGTGTGGATAGATTCTATATCTAATTACGAAGTGTATGGTTCGGGTAGATGGATTCTATATCTCATAACGATGTGTATGGTTCGGGTACATGGGTTCTATATAAATAACGAGGTGCATGGTTCGGGCAGATGGATTCTATATCTAATAATGAGGTGTATGGTTCGGGTAGATGGATTCTATAAATAATAACGAGGCGCATGGTTCGGGTAGATGGATTCTATATCTAATTACGAAGTGTATGGTTTGGGATAGACGGGTTCTATATATAATAACGAAGTGTATGTTTCAGGTTGATTTATTCTATATCTAATAACGGGCCGCATGGTTCGAGTACATGGATTCTATATCTAATAACGAGGTGAATGGTTCATGTAGATGGATTCTATATCTAATTATGAGTGGACGGTTCGGGTAGATGGATTCTATATCTAAAAACGAGATGCATGCTTCGGGTAGATGAATTCTATATCTAATAACGAGGTGTATAGTTCGGGTAGAAGGATTCTATATGTAATTACGAGCGGGTAGATGGATTCTATATCTAATTACGAGTTGTATGGTTCGGGTACATGGATTCTCTATCTAATAACGAGTGCATGGTTCGTGTAGATGGATTCTATATCTAATAACGAGGTGTATGGTTCGGGTATATGGATTCTATATCTAATAACGAGGTGTATGGTTCGGGTAGATGGATTCTAAATCTAATCACGAGGTGCATGGTTCGGGTAGATGGAATCTATATCTAATAACGACGTGTATGGTTCCGGTATATGGATTCTATATCTAATAACGAGGTGTATGGTTCGGGTAGATGGACTCTATATCTGATAACGAGGTGCATGGTTCGGGTAAATGGATGCCATGTCTAATAACGAGGTGCATGGTTCGGGTAGATGGAATCTGTATCTAATTACGAGGTGTATGTTTCGGGTGGATTGATTCTATATCTAATTACGAGGTGTATGGTTTGTGTAGCTGGATTCTATATCTAATAACGAGGAGCACAGTTCTGGTAGATGGATTCTATATCTCATAACGATGTGCATGTTTCGGGTAGATGGATTCCATATCTAATATTGAGCGCATGGTTCGGGTAGATGGCTTCTATATCTAATAACGAGGTGCATGTTTCGGGTAGATGGATTCTATATCTAATATTGAGCGCATGGTTCGGGTAGATGGCTTCTATATCTAATTACAATCGGATGGTTCGGGTAGATGGATTCTATACCTAATTACGAGGTGTATGGTTCGGGTAGATGGTTTCTATAACTAATAACGAGGTGCATGGTTCGGGTAGATGGATTCTGTATCTAATAACGAGGTGCATGGTTCGGGTAGATGGATTCTATATCTAATTACGAGCAGATGGTTCGGGTAGATGGATTCTATATCTAATTACGAAGGGCATGTTTCGGGTATATGGATTCTATATCTAATTACGATGTGCAGCGTTCGGGTAGATGGATCCTATATCTAATAACGAGGTGTATGGTTCGGGTTGATGGATTCTATATCTATTTACCAGGTGTATGGTTCGGGTAGATGGATGCTATATTTAATAACGAGGTGCATGGTTCCGGTAGATGGATTCTATATCTAATTACGAGGTGTATGATTTGGGTGGATGGATTCTATATCTAATAACGACGTGCATGTTTCGGATATATATATTCTATATCTAAAAACGAGGTGTATGGTTCGGGTAGTTGGATTCTATATCTAATAACGAGGCGTATGTTTCGGGTAGATGGATTCTATATCTAATTACGAGGCGTATGGTTCGGGTAAATGGATTCTATATCTAATAACGAGGTGTATGGTTCGGGTAGTTGGATTCTATATCTAATAACGAGGCGTATGGTTCGGGTAGATGGATTCTATATCTAATTACGAGGCGTATGGTTCGGGTAGATGGATTCTATATCTAATACTGAAGTGTATGGTTTGGATAGATGGATTATATATCTAATAACGAAGTGTATGGTTTGAATAGATGGATTCTATATCTAATAACGAGTTGTATGGTTCAGGAAGATGGATTCTGCATCTAACAACGAGGTGCATGGATCGGATAGATGGATTCTAAATCAAATTACGAGGTGCATTGTTCGGGTAGATGGATTCTATATCTAAAAATGAGCTGCATGGTTTGGGTACATGGATTCTATATCTAATAATGAGGTGTATTTTTCGGGTAGATGGATTCTATATCTAATTATGAGTGGACGGTTCGGGTAGATGGATTCTATATCTAATAACGAGGTGAGTGGTTCGGGTAGATGGATTCTATATCTAATAACGAAATGCATGCTTCGGGTAGATGAATTCTATATCTAATAACGAGGTGTATAGTTCGGGTAGAAGGATTCTATATGTAATTACGAGCGGGTAGATGGATTCTATATCTAATTACGAGTTGTATGGTTCGGGTACATGGATTCTCTATCTAATAACGAGTGCATGGTTCGGGTAGATGGATTCTATATCTAATAACGAGGTGTATGGTTCGGGTAGATGGATTCTAAATCTAATCACGAGGTGCATGGTTCGGGTAGATGGAATCTATATCTAATAACGACGTGTATGGTTCGGGTATATGGATTCTATATCTAATAACGAGTTGTATGGTTCGGGTAGATGGACTCTATATCTGATAACGAGGTGCATGGTTCGGGTAGATGGATTCTATATCTAATAACGAAGTGTATGCCTCGGGTAGGTGGATTCTATATCTAATAACGAGGTGTATGGTTCGGGTAGATGGACTCTATAACTAATAACGAGCGGATGTTTCGGGTAAATGGATGCTATATCTAATAACGAGGTGCATGGTTCGGGTAGATGGAATCTATATCTAATTACGAGGTGTATGTTTAGGGTGGATTGATTCTATATCTAGTAGCGACGTGTATGGTTCGGGTAGATGGATTCTATATCTAATTACGAGGTGTATGGTTCGGGTACATGGATTCTATATCTAATAACGAGGTGTATGGTTCGGGTAGATGGATTCTATATCTAATAACGAGGTGCATGTTTCGGGTAGATGGATTCCATATCTAATATTGAGCGCATGGTTCGGGTAGATGGCTTCTATATCTAATTACAATCGGATGGTTCGGGTAGATGGATTCTATATCTAATTACGAGGTGTATGGTTCGGGTAGGTGGTTTCTATATCTAATAACGAGGTGCATGGTTCCAGTAGATGGATTCTATATCTAATAACGAGGTGCATGGTTCGGGTAGATGGATTCTATATCTAATTACGAGGTGTATGGTTCCAGTAGATGGATTCTATATCTAATTACGAAGGGCATGTTTCGGGTAGATGGATTCTATATCTAATAATGAAGTGTATGGTTTGGATAGATGGATTATATATCTAATAACGAAGTGTATGGTTTGAATAAATGGATTCTATATCTAATAACGAGTTGTATGGTTCAGGAAGATGGATTCTACATCTAACAACGAGGTGCATGTATCGGGTAGATGGATTCTAAATCAAATTACGAGGTGCATTGTTCGGTTAGATGGATTCTATATCTCATAACGAGGTGTATGGTTCGGGTATATGGATTCTATATCTAATAACGAGGTGTATGGTTCGGATAGATGGATTCTATATCTAATTACGAGGTGTATGGTCAGGGAGATGGATTCTATATCTAATAACGATGTGTATTGTTCAGGTAGATGGATTCTATATCTAATACCGAGGTGCATGGTTCGGGTAAATGGATGCCATGTCTAATAACGAGGTGCATGGTTCGGGTAGATGGAATCTGTATCTAATTACGAGGTGTATGTTTCGGGTGGATTGATTCTATATCTAATTACGAGGTGTATGGTTTGTGTAGCTGGATTCTATATCTAATAACGAGGAGCACAGTTCTGGTAGATGGATTCTATATCTCATAACGATGTGCATGTTTCGGGTAGATGGATTCCATATCTAATATTGAGCGCATGGTTCGGGTAGATGGCTTCTATATCTAATAACGAGGTGCATGTTTCGGGTAGATGGATTCCATATCTAATATTGAGCGCATGGTTCGGGTAGATGGCTTCTATATCTAATTACAATCGGATGGTTCGGGTAGATGGATTCTATATCTAATTACGAGGTGTATGGTTCGGGTAGGTGGTTTCTATATCTAATAACGAGGTGCATGGTTCCAGTAGATGGATTCTATATCTAATAACGAGGTGCATGGTTCGGGTAGATGGATTCTATATCTAATTACGAGGTGTATGGTTCCAGTAGATGGATTCTATATCTAATTACGAAGGGCATGTTTCGGGTAGATGGATTCTATATCTAATAATGAAGTGTATGGTTTGGATAGATGGATTATATATCTAATAACGAAGTGTATGGTTTGAATAAATGGATTCTATATCTAATAACGAGTTGTATGGTTCAGGAAGATGGATTCTACATCTAACAACGAGGTGCATGTATCGGGTAGATGGATTCTAAATCAAATTACGAGGTGCATTGTTCGGTTAGATGGATTCTATATCTCATAACGAGGTGTATGGTTCGGGTATATGGATTCTATATCTAATAACGAGGTGTATGGTTCGGATAGATGGATTCTATATCTAATTACGAGGTGTATGGTCAGGGAGATGGATTCTATATCTAATAACGATGTGTATTGTTCAGGTAGATGGATTCTATATCTAATACCGAGGTGCATGGTTCGGGTAAATGGATGCCATGTCTAATAACGAGGTGCATGGTTCGGGTAGATGGAATCTGTATCTAATTACGAGGTGTATGTTTCGGGTGGATTGATTCTATATCTAATTACGAGGTGTATGGTTTGTGTAGCTGGATTCTATATCTAATAACGAGGAGCACAGTTCTGGTAGATGGATTCTATATCTCATAACGATGTGCATGTTTCGGGTAGATGGATTCCATATCTAATATTGAGCGCATGGTTCGGGTAGATGGCTTCTATATCTAATAACGAGGTGCATGTTTCGGGTAGATGGATTCTATATCTAATATTGAGCGCATGGTTCGGGTAGATGGCTTCTATATCTAATTACAATCGGATGGTTCGGGTAGATGGATTCTATACCTAATTACGAGGTGTATGGTTCGGGTAGATGGTTTCTATAACTAATAACGAGGTGCATGGTTCGGGTAGATGGATTCTGTATCTAATAACGAGGTGCATGGTTCGGGTAGATGGATTCTATATCTAATTACGAGCAGATGGTTCGGGTAGATGGATTCTATATCTAATTACGAAGGGCATGTTTCGGGTATATGGATTCTATATCTAATTACGATGTGCAGCGTTCGGGTAGATGGATCCTATATCTAATAACGAGGTGTATGGTTCGGGTTGATGGATTCTATATCTATTTACCAGGTGTATGGTTCGGGTAGATGGATGCTATATTTAATAACGAGGTGCATGGTTCCGGTAGATGGATTCTATATCTAATTACGAGGTGTATGATTTGGGTGGATGGATTCTATATCTAATAACGACGTGCATGTTTCGGATATATATATTCTATATCTAAAAACGAGGTGTATGGTTCGGGTAGTTGGATTCTATATCTAATAACGAGGCGTATGTTTCGGGTAGATGGATTCTATATCTAATTACGAGGCGTATGGTTCGGGTAAATGGATTCTATATCTAATAACGAGGTGTATGGTTCGGGTAGTTGGATTCTATATCTAATAACGAGGCGTATGGTTCGGGTAGATGGATTCTATATCTAATTACGAGGCGTATGGTTCGGGTAGATGGATTCTATATCTAATACTGAAGTGTATGGTTTGGATAGATGGATTATATATCTAATAACGAAGTGTATGGTTTGAATAGATGGATTCTATATCTAATAACGAGTTGTATGGTTCAGGAAGATGGATTCTGCATCTAACAACGAGGTGCATGGATCGGATAGATGGATTCTAAATCAAATTACGAGGTGCATTGTTCGGGTAGATGGATTCTATATCTAAAAATGAGCTGCATGGTTTGGGTACATGGATTCTATATCTAATAATGAGGTGTATTTTTCGGGTAGATGGATTCTATATCTAATTATGAGTGGACGGTTCGGGTAGATGGATTCTATATCTAATAACGAGGTGAGTGGTTCGGGTAGATGGATTCTATATCTAATAACGAAATGCATGCTTCGGGTAGATGAATTCTATATCTAATAACGAGGTGTATAGTTCGGGTAGAAGGATTCTATATGTAATTACGAGCGGGTAGATGGATTCTATATCTAATTACGAGTTGTATGGTTCGGGTACATGGATTCTCTATCTAATAACGAGTGCATGGTTCGGGTAGATGGATTCTATATCTAATAACGAGGTGTATGGTTCGGGTAGATGGATTCTAAATCTAATCACGAGGTGCATGGTTCGGGTAGATGGAATCTATATCTAATAACGACGTGTATGGTTCGGGTATATGGATTCTATATCTAATAACGAGTTGTATGGTTCGGGTAGATGGACTCTATATCTGATAACGAGGTGCATGGTTCGGGTAGATGGATTCTATATCTAATAACGAAGTGTATGCCTCGGGTAGGTGGATTCTATATCTAATAACGAGGTGTATGGTTCGGGTAGATGGACTCTATAACTAATAACGAGCGGATGTTTCGGGTAAATGGATGCTATATCTAATAACGAGGTGCATGGTTCGGGTAGATGGAATCTATATCTAATTACGAGGTGTATGTTTAGGGTGGATTGATTCTATATCTAGTAGCGACGTGTATGGTTCGGGTAGATGGATTCTATATCTAATTACGAGGTGTATGGTTCGGGTACATGGATTCTATATCTAATAACGAGGTGTATGGTTCGGGTAGATGGATTCTATATCTAATAACGAGGTGCATGTTTCGGGTAGATGGATTCCATATCTAATATTGAGCGCATGGTTCGGGTAGATGGCTTCTATATCTAATTACAATCGGATGGTTCGGGTAGATGGATTCTATATCTAATTACGAGGTGTATGGTTCGGGTAGGTGGTTTCTATATCTAATAACGAGGTGCATGGTTCCAGTAGATGGATTCTATATCTAATAACGAGGTGCATGGTTCGGGTAGATGGATTCTATATCTAATTACGAGGTGTATGGTTCCAGTAGATGGATTCTATATCTAATTACGAAGGGCATGTTTCGGGTAGATGGATTCTATATCTAATAATGAAGTGTATGGTTTGGATAGATGGATTATATATCTAATAACGAAGTGTATGGTTTGAATAAATGGATTCTATATCTAATAACGAGTTGTATGGTTCAGGAAGATGGATTCTACATCTAACAACGAGGTGCATGTATCGGGTAGATGGATTCTAAATCAAATTACGAGGTGCATTGTTCGGTTAGATGGATTCTATATCTCATAACGAGGTGTATGGTTCGGGTATATGGATTCTATATCTAATAACGAGGTGTATGGTTCGGATAGATGGATTCTATATCTAATTACGAGGTGTATGGTCAGGGAGATGGATTCTATATCTAATAACGATGTGTATTGTTCAGGTAGATGGATTCTATATCTAATACCGAGGTGCATGGTTCGGGTAAATGGATTCTGTCTCTCATTATGAAAGGCATGATTCGGGTAGATGGATTTTATATCTAATAACGAGGTGTATGTTTCAGGTAGATGGATTCTATATCTAATATTGAGCGCATGGTTCGGGTAGATGGCTTCTATATCTAATTACAATCGGATGGTTCGGGTAGATGGATTCTATATCTAATTACGAGGTGTATGGTTCGGGTAGATGGTTTCTATATCTAATAACGAGGTGCATGGTTCCAGTAGATGGATTCTATATCTAATAACGAGGTGCATGGTTCGGGTAGATGGATTCTATATCTAATTACGAGGTGTATGGTTCCAGTAGATGGATTCTATATCTAATTACGAAGGGCATGTTTCGGGTAGATGGATTCTATATCTAATAATGAAGTGTATGGTTTGGATAGATGGATTATATATCTAATAACGAAGTGTATGGTTTGAATAAATGGATTCTATATCTAATAACGAGTTGTATGGTTCAGGAAGATGGATTCTACATCTAACAACGAGGTGCATGTATCGGGTAGATGGATTCTAAATCAAATTACGAGGTGCATTGTTCGGTTAGATGGATTCTATATCTCATAACGAGGTGTATGGTTCGGGTATATGGATTCTATATCTAATAACGAGGTGTATGGTTCGGATAGATGGATTCTATATCTAATTACGAGGTGTATGGTCAGGGAGATGGATTCTATATCTAATAACGATGTGTATGGTTCAGGTAGATGGATTCTATATCTAATACCGAGGTGCATGGTTCGGGTAAATGGATTCTGTCTCTCATTACGAAAGGCATGATTCGGGTAGATGGATTCTATATCTAATAACGAGGTGTATGGTTCGGGTACATGGATTTTATATCTAATAACGAGGTGTATGTTTCAGGTAGATGGATTCTATATCTAATAACGAGGTGCATGGTTCGGGTAGATGGATTCTCTATCTAATAACGAGACGTATGGTTCGGGTAAATGGATTCTATATCTAATTACAAGGTGCATGGTTCGGGAAGATGGATTCTATATCTAAGAACGAAGTGCATGATTCGGGTAGATGGATTCTGTATCTAATAACGAGGTGCATGATTCGGGTAGATAGATTTTATATCTAATTACAATCGGATGGTTCGGGTAGATGGATTCTATATCTAATTACGAGGTGTATGGTTCGGGTAGATGGTTTCTATATCTAATAACGAGGTGCATGGTTCCAGTAGATGGATTCTATATCTAATAACGAGGTGCATGGTTCGGGTAGATGGATTCTATATCTAATTACGAGGTGTATGGTTCCAGTAGATGGATTCTATATCTAATTACGAAGGGCATGTTTCGGGTAGATGGATTCTATATCTAATAATGAAGTGTATGGTTTGGATAGATGGATTATATATCTAATAACGAAGTGTATGGTTTGAATAAATGGATTCTATATCTAATAACGAGTTGTATGGTTCAGGAAGATGGATTCTACATCTAACAACGAGGTGCATGTATCGGGTAGATGGATTCTAAATCAAATTACGAGGTGCATTGTTCGGTTAGATGGATTCTATATCTCATAACGAGGTGTATGGTTCGGGTATATGGATTCTATATCTAATAACGAGGTGTATGGTTCGGATAGATGGATTCTATATCTAATTACGAGGTGTATGGTCAGGGAGATGGATTCTATATCTAATAACGATGTGTATGGTTCAGGTAGATGGATTCTATATCTAATACCGAGGTGCATGGTTCGGGTAAATGGATTCTGTCTCTCATTACGAAAGGCATGATTCGGGTAGATGGATTCTATATCTAATAACGAGGTGTATGGTTCGGGTACATGGATTTTATATCTAATAACGAGGTGTATGTTTCAGGTAGATGGATTCTATATCTAATAACGAGGTGCATGGTTCGGGTAGATGGATTCTCTATCTAATAACGAGACGTATGGTTCGGGTAAATGGATTCTATATCTAATTACAAGGTGCATGGTTCGGGAAGATGGATTCTATATCTAAGAACGAAGTGCATGATTCGGGTAGATGGATTCTGTATCTAATAACGAGGTGCATGATTCGGGTAGATAGATTTTATATCTAATTACGAGCAGATGGTTCGGGTAGATGGATTCTATATCTAATTACGAGGTGCATCATTCGGGTAGATGGATTCTATATCTAATAACGAGGTGTATGGTTCGGCTAGATGGATTCTATATCTAATAACGAGGTGCATGGTTCCGTTAGATGGATTCTATTCAAATAACAAGGTGCATGGTTCTGGTAGATGGATTCTATGTGTAATTACGAGCGGATGGTTCGGGTAGATGTATTCTATATCTAATAACGAGGTGCATGGTTCGGGTAAATGGATGCTATATCTAACAGCAAGGTGCATGGTTCGGGTAGATGGAATCTATATCTAATTATGAGATGTATGTTTCGTGTGGATAGATTCTATATCTAATTACGAAGTGTATGGTTCGGGTAGATGGATTCTATATCTCATAACGATGTGTATGGTTCGGGTACATGGGTTCTATATAAATAACGAGGTGCATGGTTCGGGCAGATGGATTCTATATCTAATACTCAGGTGTATGGTTCGGGTAGATGGATTCTATAAATAATAAGGAGGCGCATGGTTCGGGTAGATGGATTCTATATCTAATTACGAAGTGTATGGTTTGGGATAGACGGGTTCTATATACAATAACGAAGTGTATGTTTCAGGTTGATTTATTCTATATCTAATAACGGGCCGCATGGTTCGAGTACATGGATTCTATATCTAATAACGAGGTGAATGGTTCATGTAGATGGATTCTATATCTAATTATGAGTGGACGGTTCGGGTAGATGGATTCTATATCTAAAAACGAGGTGTATGGTTCGGGTATATGGATTCTATATCTAATAACGAGGTGTATGGTTCAGGTAGATGGATTCTATATCTAATAACGAGGTGCATGGTTCGGGTAGGTGGATTCTCTATCTAATAACGAGGCGTATGGTTCGGGTAAATGGATTCTATATCTAATTACAAGGTGCATGGTTCGGGTTGATGGATTCTATATCTAAGAACGAAGTGCATGATTCGGGTAGATGGATTCTATATCTAATAACGAGGTGCATGATTCAGGTAGATAGATTTTATATCTACTTACGAGCAGATGGTTGGGATAGATGTATTCTATATCTAATTACGAGGTGCATCATTCGGGTAGATGGATTCTATATCTAATAACGAGGTGTATGGTTCGGGTAGATGGATTCTATATCTAATTACGAGGTGTATGATTCGGGTAGATGGATTCTATATCTAATAACGAGGTGCATGGTTCCGTTAGATGGATACTATTCTAATAACAAGGTGCATGGTTCTGGTAGATGGATTCTATGTCTAATTACGAGCGGATGGTTCGGGTAGATGTATTCTATATCTAATAACGAGGTGCATGGTTCGGGTAAATGGATGCTATACCTAATAGCGAGGTGCATGGTTCTGGTAGATGGATTCTATATCTAATTACAAGGTGTATGTTTCGGGTGGATAGATTCTATATCTAATAACGACGTGTATGGTTCGGGGAGATGGATTCTATATCTAATTACAAGGTGTATGGTTCGGGTAGCTGGATTCTATATCTAATAACGAGGAGCACGGTTCGGGTAGATGGATTCTATACCTCATAACGAGGTGTATGGTTCGGGTACATGGTTTCTATATAAATAACAAGGTGCATGGTTCGGGCAGATGGATTCTATATCTAATAACGATGTGTATGGTTCAGGTAGATGGATTTTACATCTAATATCGAGGTGTGTGGTTTGGGTAGATGGATTCTATATCTAATAACGAGGTGTATTGTTCAGGTAGATGGATTCTATATCTAATTACGAGGTGCACGGTTTGGGTAGATGCATTCTATATCTAATAACGATGTGTATGCTTCGGGTAAATGGAATCTATATCTAATAAAGAGGAGCATGGTTCGGGTAGATGGATTCTATATCTAATAACGAGGTGCATGGTTCGGGTAGATGGATTCTATATCTAATTACGAGCAGATGGTTCGAGTAGATGGATTCTATATCTAATTGCGAGGTGCATCGTTCGGGTAGATGGAATCTATATCTAATTACGAGGTGTATGTTTAGGGTGGATTGATTCTATATCTAGTAGCGACGTGTATGGTTCGGGTAGATGGATTCTATATCTAATTACGAGGTGTATGGTTCGTGTAGCTGGATTCTATATCTAATAACGAGGAGCACAGTTCTGGTAGATGGATTCTATATCTCATAACGATGTGTATGGTTCGGGTACATGGATTCTATATCTAATAACGAGCGGATGTTTCGGGTAGATGGATTCCATATCTAATATTGAGCGCATGGTTCGGGTTGATGGCTTCTATATCTAATTACAATCGGATGGTTCGGGTAGATGGATTCTATATCTAATAACGAGGTGCATGGTTCGGGTAGATGGATTCTATATCTAATTACGAAGGGCATGTTTCGGGTAGATGGATTCTATATCTAATTACGATGTGCAGCGTTCGGGTAGATGGATTCTATATCTAATAACGAGGTGTATGGTTCGGGTTGATGGATTCTATATCTATTTACCATGTGTATGGTTCGGGTAGATGGATTCTATATCTAATAACGAGGTGCATGGTTCCGGTAGATGGATTCTATATCTAATAACGAGGTGTATGATTTCGGTGGATGGATTCTATATCTAATAACGACGTGCATGTTTCGGATATATATATTCTATATCTAAAAACGAGGTGTATGGTTCGGGTAGTTGGATTCTATATCTAATAACGAGGCGTATGTTTCGGGTAGATGGATTCTATATCTAATTACGAGGCGTATGGTTCGGGTAAATGGATTCTATATCTAATAACGAGCTGTATGGTTCGGGTAGTTGGATTCTATATCTTATAACGAGGCGTATGGTTCGGGTAGATGGATTCTATATCTAATTACGAGGCGTATGGTTCGGGTAGATGGATTCTATATCTAATACTGAAGTGTATGGTTTGGATAGATGGATTATATATCTAATAACGAAGTGTATGGTTTGAATAGATGGATTCTATATCTAATAACGAGTTGTATGGTTCAGGAAGATGGATTCTACATCTAACAACGAGGTGCATGGATCGGGTAGATGGATTCTAAATCAAATTACGAGGTGCATTGTTCGGGTAGATGGATTCTATATCTAAAAACGAGCTGCATGGTTTGGGTACATGGATTCTATATCTAATAATGAGGTGTATTTTTCGGATAGATGGATTCTATATCTAATTATGAGTGGACGGTTCGGGAAGATGGATTCTATATCTAATAACGAGGTGAGTGGTTCGGATAGAAGGATTCTATATCTAATAACGAGATGCATGGTTCAGGTAGATGAATTCTATATCTAATAACGAGGTGTATGGTTCGGGTAGATGTTTTCTATATCTAATAACGAAGGGCATAGTTCGGGTATATGGATTCTATATCTAATAACGAGGTGTATGGTTCGGATAGATGGATTCTATATCTAATTACGAGGTGTATGGTCAGGGAGATGGATTCTATATCTAATAACGAGGTGTATGGTTCAGGTAGATGGATTCTATATCTAATACCGAGGTGTATGGTTCGGGTAAATGGATTCTGTCTCTAATTACGAAGGGCATGATTCGGGTAGATGGATTCTATATCTAATAACGAGGTGTATGGTTCGGGTATATGGATTCTATATCTAATAACGAGGTGTATGGTTCGGATAGATGGATTCTATATCTAATTACGAGGTGTATGGTCAGGGAGATGGATTCTATATCTAATAACGATGTGTATGGTTCAGGTAGATGGATTCTATATCTAATACCGAGGTGCATGGTTCGGGTAAATGGATTCTGTCTCTCATTACGAAAGGCATGATTCGGGTAGATGGATTCTATATCTAATAACGAGGTGTATGGTTCGGGTACATGGATTTTATATCTAATAACGAGGTGTATGGTTCAGGTAGATGGATTCTATATCTAATAATGAGGTGCATGGTTCGGGTAGATGGATTCTCTATCTAATAACGAGACGTATGGTTCGGGTAAATGGATTCTATATCTAATTACAAGGTGCATGGTTCGGGAAGGTGGATTCTATATCTAAGAACGAAGTGCATGATTCGGGTAGATGGATTCTATATCTAATAACGAGGTGCATGATTCGGGTAGGTAGATTTTATATCTAATTACGAGCAGATGGTTCGGGTAGATGGATTCTATATCTAATAACGAGGTGCATGGTTCCGTTAGATGGGATTCTATTCAAATAACAAGGTGCATGGTTCTGGTAGATGGATTCTATGTGTAATTACGAGCGGATGGTTCGGGTAGATGTATTCTATATCTAATAACGAGGTGCATGGTTCGGGTAAATGGATGCTATATCTAAAAGCAAGGTGCATGGTTCGGGTAGATGGAATCTATATCTAATTACGAGATGTATGTTTCGTGTGGATAGATTCTATATCTAATTACGAGGTGCATGGTTCGGGTAGATGGAATCTATATCTAATAACGAGGTGCATGGTTCGGGCAGATGGATTCTATATCTAATAATGAGGTGTATGGTTCGGGTAGATGGATTCTATAAATAATAACGAGGCGCATGGTTCGGGTAGATGGATTCTATATCTAATTACGAAGTGTATGGTTTGGGATAGACGGGTTCTATATATAATAACGAAGTGTATGTTTCAGGTTGATTTATTCTATATCTAATAACGGGCCGCATGGTTCGAGTACATGGATTCTATATCTAATAACGAGGTGAATGGTTCATGTAGATGGATTCTATATCTAATTATGAGTGGACGGTTCGGGTAGATGGATTCTATATCTAAAACGAGATGCATGCTTCGGGTAGATGAATTCTATATCTAATAACGAGGTGTATAGTTCGGGTAGAAGGATTCTATATGTAATTACGAGCGGGTAGATGGATTCTATATCTAATTACGAGTTGTATGGTTCGGGTACATGATTCTCTATCTAATAACGAGTGCATGGTTCGTGTAGATGGATTCTATATCTAATAACGAGGTGTATGGTTCGGGTAGATGGATTCTAAATCTAATCACGAGGTGCATGGTTCGGGTAGATGGAATCTATATCTAATAACGACGTGTATGGTTCCGGTATATGGATTCTATATCTAATAACGAGGTGTATGGTTCGGGGGTAGATGGACTCTATATCTGATAACGAGGTGCATGGTTCGGGTAAATGGATGCCATGTCTAATAACGAGGTGCATGGTTCGGGTAGATGGAATCTGTATCTAATTACGAGGTGTATGTTTCGGGTGGATTGATTCATATCTAGTAGCGACGTGTATGGTTCGTGTAGCTGGATTCTATAATAACGAGGAGCACAGTTCTGGTAGATGGATTCTATATCTCATAACGATGTGTATGGTTCGGGTAGATGGATTCTATATCTAATAACGGGCTGCATGGTTCGGGTAGATGGATTCTATATCTAATAACGATGTGTATGGTTCGGGTAGATGGATTCTATATCTCATAACGATGTGTATGGTTCGGGTACATGGATTCTATATCTAATAACGATGTGCATGTTTCGGGTAGATGGATTCCATATCTAATATTGAGCGCATGGTTCGGGTAGATGGCCTTCTATATCTAATTACAATCGGATGGTTCGGGTAGATGGATTCTATACCTAATTACGAGGTGTATGGTTCGGGTAGATGGTTTCTATAACTAATAACGAGGTGCATGGTTCGGGTAGATGGATTCTATATCTAATAACGAGGTGCATGGTTCGGGTAGATGGATTCTATATCTAATTACGAGCAGATGGTTCGGGTAGATGGATTCTATATCTAATTACGAAGGGCATGTTTCGGGTATATGGATTCTATATCTAATTACGATGTGCAGCGTTCGGGTAGATGGATTCTATATCTAATAACGATGTGTATGGTTCGGGTTGATGGATTCTATATCTATTTACCAGGTGTATGGTTCGGGTAGATGGATTCTATATCTAATAACGAGGTGCATGGTTCCGGTAGATGGATTCTATATCTAATAACGAGGTGTCTGATATGGGTGGATGGATTCTATATCTAATAACGACGTGCATGTTTCGGATATATATATTCTATATCTAAAAACGAGGTGTATGGTTCGGGTAGTTGGATTCTATATCGAATAACGAGGCGTATGTTTCGGGTAGATGGATTCTATATCTAATTACGAGGCGTATGGTTCGGGTAAATGGATTCTATATCTAATAACGAGGTGTATGGTTCGGGTAGTTGGATTCTATATCTAATAACGAGGCGTATGGTTCGGGTAGATGGATTCTATATCTAATTACGAGGCGTATGGTTCGGGTAGATAGATTCTATATCTAATACTGAAGTGTATGGTTTGGATAGATGGATTATATATCTAATAACGAAGTGTATGGTTTGAATAGATGGATTCTATATCTAATAACGAGTTGTATGGTTCAGGAAGATGGATTCTACATCTAACAACGAGGTGCATGGATCGGGCAGATGGATTCTAAATCAAATTACGAGGTGCATTGTTCGGGTAGATGTATTCTATATCTAAAAACGAGCTGCATGGTTTGGGTACATGGATTCTATATCTAATAATGAGGTGTATTTTTCGGGTAGATGGATTCTATATCTAATTATGAGTGGACGGTTCGGGTAGATGGATTCTATATCTAATAACGAGGTGAGTGGTTCAGATAGAAGGATTCTATATCTAATAACGAGATGCATGGTTCAGGTAGATGAATTCTATATCTAATAACGAGGTGTATGGTTCGGATAGATGGATTCTATATCTAATTACGAGGTGTATGGTCAGGGAGATGGATTCTATATCTAATAACGATGTGTATGGTTCGGGTTGATGGATTCTATATCTATTTACCAGGTGTATGGTTCGGGTAGATGGATTCTATATCTAAAAACGAGCTGCATGGTTTGGGTACATGGATTCTATATCTAATAATGAGGTGTATTTTTCGGGTAGATGGATTCTATATCTAATTATGAGTGGACGGTTCGGGTAGATGGATTCTATATCTAATAACGAGGTGAGTGGTTCGGATAGAAGGATTCTATATCTAATAACGAGATGCATGGTTCGGGTAGATGTTTTCTATATCTAATAATGAAGGGCATAGTTCGGGTATATGGATTCTGTATCTAATAACGAGGTGTATGGTTCGGATAGATGGATTCTATATCTAATTACGAGGTGTATGGTCAGGGAGATGGATTCTATATCTAATAACGAGGTGTATGGTTCAGGTAGATGGAGTCTATATCTAATACCGAGGTGCATGGTTCGGGTAAATGGATTCTGTCTCTAATTACGAAGGGCATGATTCGGGTAGATGGATTCTATATCTAATAACGAGGTGTATGGTTCGGGTATATGGATTCTATATCTAATAACGAGGTGTATGGTTCAGGTAGATGGATTCTATATCTAATAACGAGGTGCATGGTTCGGGTAGATGGATTCTCTATCTAATAACGAGGCGTATGGTTCGGGTAAATGGATTCTATATCTAATTACCAGGTGCATGGTTCGGGTTGATGGATTCTTTCTCTAAGAACGAAGTGCATGATTCGGGTAGATGGATTCTAAATCTAATTACGAGGTGCATCATTCGGGTAGATGGATTCTATATCTAATAACGAGGTGTATGGTTCGGGTAGATGGATTCTATATCTAATTACGAGGTGTATGATTCGGGTAGATGGATTCTATATCTAATAACGAGGTGCATGGTTCCGTTAGATGGATTCTATTCTAATAACAAGGTGCATGGTTCTGGTAGATGGATTCTATGTCTAATTACGAGCGGATGGTTCGGGTAGATGTATTCTATATCTAATAACGAGGTGCATGGTTCGGGTAAATGGATGCTATATCTAATAGCGAGGTGCATGGTTCGGGTAGATGGAATCTATATCTAATTACAAGGTGTATGTATCGGGTGGATAGATTCTATATCTAATAACGACGTGTATGGTTCGGGTAGATGGATTCTATATCTAATTACAAGGTGTATGGTTCGGGTAGCTGGATTCTATATCTAATAACGAGGAGCACGGTTCGGGTAGATGGATTCTATACCTCATAACGAGGTGTATGGTTCGGGTACATGGTTTCTATATAAATAACAAGGTGCATGGTTCGGGCAGATGGATTCTATATCTAATAACGATGTGTATGGTTCAGGTAGATGGATTCTATATCTAATAACGAGGCGTATGGTTCGGATAGATGGATTCTATATCTAATTACGAGGTGTATGGTCAGGGAGATGGATTCTATATCTAATAACGAGGTGTATGGTTCAGGTAGATGGAGTCTATATCTAATACTGAGGTGCATGGTTCGGGTAAATGGATTCTGTCTCTAATTACGAAGGGCATGATTCGGGTAGATGGATTCTATATCTAATAACGAGGTGTATGGTTCGGGTATATGGATTCTATATCTAATAACGAGGTGTATGGTTCAGGTAGATGGATTCTATATCTAATAACGAGGTGCATGGTTCGGGTAGATGGATTCTCTATCTAATAACGAGGCGTATGGTTCGGGTAAATGGATTCTATATCTAATTACAAGGTGCATGGTTCGGGTTGATGGATTCTTTCTCTAAGAACGAAGTGCATGATTCGGGTAGATGGATTCTAAATCTAATTACGAGGTGCATCATTCGGGTAGATGGATTCTATATCTAATAACGAGGTGTATGGTTCGGGTAGATGGATTCTATATCTAATTACGAGGTGTATGATTCGGGTAGATGGATTCTATATCTAATAACGAGGTGCATGGTTCCGTTAGATGGATTCTATTCTAATAACAAGGTGCATGGTTCTGGTAGATGGATTCTATGTCTAATTACGAGCGGATGGTTCGGGTAGATGTATTCTATATCTAATAACGAGGTGCATGGTTCGGGTAAATGGATGCTATATCTAATAGCGAGGTGCATGGTTCGGGTAGATGGAATCTATATCTAATTACAAGGTGTATTTTTCGGGTGGATAGATTCTATATCTAATAACGACGTGTATGGTTCGGGTAGATGGATTCTATATCTAATTACAAGGTGTATGGTTCGGGTAGCTGGATTCTATATCTAATAACGAGGAGCACGGTTCGGGTAGATGGATTCTATACCTCATAACGAGGTGTATGGTTCGGGTACATGGTTTCTATATAAATAACAAGGTGCATGGTTCAGGCAGATGGATTCTATATCTAATAACGATGTGTATGGTTCAGGTAGATGGATTTTACACCTAATATCGAGGTGTGTGGTTTGGGTAGATGGATTCTATATCTAATAACGAGTTGTATGGTCCAGGTAGATGGATTCTACATCTAACAACGAGGTGCATGGATCGGGTAGATGGATTCTATATCTAATAACGAGGTGTATGGTTCAGGTAGATGGATTCTATATCTAATAACGAGGTGCATGGTTCGGGTAGATGGAGTCTATATCTAATACTGAGGTGCATGGTTCGGGTAAATGGATTCTGTCTCTAATTACGAAGGGCATGATTCGGGTAGATGGATTCTATATCTAATAACGAGGTGTATGGTTCGGGTATATGGATTCTATATCTAATAACGAGGTGTATGGTTCAGGTAGATGGATTCTATATCTAATAACGAGGTGCATGGTTCGGGTAGATGGATTCTCTATCTAATAACGAGGCGTATGGTTCGGGTAAATGGATTCTATATCTAATTACAAGGTGCATGGTTCGGGTTGATGGATTCTTTCTCTAAGAACGAAGTGCATGATTCGGGTAGATGGATTCTAAATCTAATTACGAGGTGCATCATTCGGGTAGATGGATTCTATATCTAATTACGAGGTGTATGATTCGGGTAGATGGATTCTATATCTAATAACGAGGTGCATGGTTCCGTTAGATGGATTCTATTCTAATAACAAGGTGCATGGTTCTGGTAGATGGATTCTATGTCTAATTACGAGCGGATGGTTCGGGTAGATGTATTCTATATCTAATAATGAGGTGCATGGTTCGGGTAAATGGATGCTATATCTAATAGCGAGGTGCATGGTTCGGGTGGATGGAATCTATATCTAATTACAAGGTGTATGTTTCGGGTGGATAGATTCTATATCTAATAACGACGTGTATGGTTCGGGTAGATGGATTCTATATCTAATTACAAGGTGTATGGTTCGGGTAACTGGATTCTATATCTAATAACGAGGAGCACGGTTCGGGTAGATGGATTCTATACCTCATAACGAGGTGTATGGTTCGGGTACATGGTTTCTATATAAATAACAAGGTGCATGGTTCAGGCAGATGGATTCTATATCTAATAACGATGTGTATGGTTCAGGTAGATGGATTTTACACCTAATATCGAGGTGTGTGGTTTGGGTAGATGGATTGTATATCTAATAACGAGGTGTATTGTTCAGGTAGATGGATTCTATATCTAATTACGAGGTGCACGGTTTGGGTAGATGCATTCTATATCTAATAACGATGTGTATGCTTCGGGTAGATGGAATCTATATCTAATAACGAGTTGTATGGTCCAGGAAGATGGATTCTACATCTAACAACGAGGTGCATGGATCGGGTAGATGGATTCTATATCTAATAACGAGGTGTATGGTTCAGGTAGATGGATTCTATATCTAATAACGAGGTGCATGGTTCGGGTAGATGGATTCTCTATCTAATAACGAGGCGTATGGTTCGGGTAAATGGATTCTATATCTAATTACAAGGTGCATGGTTCGGGTTGATGGATTCTATATCTAAGAACGAAGTGCATGATTCGGGTAGATGGATTCTATATCTAATAACGATGTGCATGATTCGGGTAGATAGATTTTATATCTACTTACGAGCTGATGGTTGGGATAGATGTATTCTATATCTAATTACGAGGTGCATCATTCGGGTAGATGGATTCTATATCTAATAACGAGGTGTATGGTTCGGGTAGATGGATTCTATATCTAATTACGAGGTGTATGATTCGGGTAGATGGATTCTATATCTAATAACGAGGTGCATGGTTCCGTTAGATGGATTCTATTCTAATAACTAGGTGCATGGTTCTGGTAGATGGATTCTATGTCTAATTACGAGCGGATGGTTCGGGTAGATGTATTCTATATCTAATAACGAGGTGCATGGTTCGGGTAAATGGATGCTATATCTAATAGCGAGGTGCATGGTTCGGGTAGATGGAATCTATATCTAATTACAAGGTGTATGTTTCGGGTGGATAGATTCTATATCTAATAACGACGTGTATGTTTCGGGTAGATGGATTCTATATCTAATTACAAGGTGTATGGTTCGGGTAGCTGGATTCTATATCTAATAACGAGGAGCACGGTTCGGGTAGATGGATTCTATACCTCATAACGAGGTGTATGGTTCGGGTACATGGTTTCTATATAAATAACAAGGTGCATGGTTCGGGCAGATGGATTCTATATCTAATAACGATGTTTATGGTTCAGGTAGATGGATTCTATATCTAATAACGAGGCGTATGGTTCGGGTAGATGGATTCTATATCTAATTACGAGGCGTATGGTTCGGGTAGATGGATTCTATATCTAATACTGAAGTGTATGGTTTGGATAGATGGATTATATATCTAATAACGAAGTGTATGGTTTGAATAGATGGATTCTATATCTAATAACGAGTTGTATGGTCCAGGAAGATGGATTCTACATCTAACAACGAGGTGCATGGATCGGGTAGATGGATTCTAAATCAAATTACGAGGTGCATTGTTCGGGTAGATGGATTCTATATCTAAAAACGAGCTGCATGGTTTGGGTACATGGATTCTATATCTAATAATGAGGTGTATTTTTCGGGTAGATGGATTCTATATCTAAGTATGAGTGGACGGTTCGGGCAGATGGATTCTATATCTAATAACGAGGTGAGTGGTTCGGATAGAAGGATTCTATATCTAATAACGAGATGCATGGTTCGGGTAGATGTTTTCTATATCTAATAACGAAGGGCATAGTTCGGGTATATGGATTCTGTATCTAATAACGAGGTGTATGGTTCGGATAGATGGATTCTATATCTATTTACGAGGTGTATGGTCAGGGAGATGGATTCTATATCTAATAACGAGGTGTATGGTTCAGGTAGATGGAGTCTATATCTAATACTGAGGTGCATGGTTCGGGTAAATGGGTTCTGTCTCTAATTACGAAGGGCATGATTCGGGTAGATGGATTCTATATCTAATAACGAGGTGTATGGTTCGGGTATATGGATTCTATATCTAATAACGAGGTGTATGGTTCAGGTACATGGATTCTATATCTAATAACGAGGTGCATGGTTCGGGTAGATGGATTCTCTATCTAATAACGAGGCGTATGGTTCGGGTAAATGGATTCTATATCTAATTACAAGGTGCATGGTTCGGGTTGATGGATTCTTTCTCTAAGAACGAAGTGCATGATTCGGGTAGATGGATTCTAAATCTAATTACGAGGTGCATCATTCGGGTAGATGGATTCTATATCTAATAACGAGGTGTATGGTTCGGGTAGATGGATTCTATATCTAATTACGAGGTGATAGATTCGGGTAGATGGATTCTATATCTAATAACGAGGTGCATGGTTCCGTTAGATGGATTCTATTCTAATAACAAGGTGCATGGTTCTGGTAGATGGATTCTATGTCTAATTACGAGCGGATGGTTCGGGTAGATGTATTCTATATCTAATAACGAGGTGCATGGTTCGGGTAAATGGATGCTATATCTAATAGCGAGGTGCATGGTTCGGGTAGATGGAATCTATATCTAATTACAAGGTGTATGTTTCGGGTGGATAGATTCTATATCTAATAACGACGTGTATGGTTCGGGTAGATGGATTCTATATCTAATTACAAGGTGTATGGTTCGGGTAGCTGGATTCTATATCTAATAACGAGGAGCACGGTTCGGGTAGATGGATTCTATACCTCATAACGAGGTGTATGGTTCGGGTACATGGTTTCTATATAAATAACAAGGTGCATGGTTCAGGCAGATGGATTCTATATCTAATAACGATGTGTATGGTTCAGGTAGATGGATTTTACACCTAATATCGAGGTGTGTGGTTTGGGTAGATGGATTCTATATCTAATAACGAGGTGTATTGTGCAGGTAGATGGATTCTATATCTAATACCGAGGTGCATGGTTCGGGTAAATGGATTCTGTCTCTAATTACGAAGGGCATGATTCGGGTAGATGGATTCTATATCTAATAACGAGGTGTATGGTTCGGGTATATGGATTCTATATCTAATAACGAGGTGTATGGTTCGGATAGATGGATTCTATATCTAATTACGAGGTGTATGGTCAGGGAGATGGATTCTATATCTAATAACGATGTGTATGGTTCAGGTAGATGGATTCTATATCTAATACCGAGGTGCATGGTTCGGGTAAATGGATTCTGTCTCTCATTACGAAAGGCATGATTCGGGTAGATGGATTCTATATCTAATAACGAGGTGTATGGTTCGGGTACATGGATTTTATATCTAATAACGAGGTGTATGGTTCAGGTAGATGGATTCTATATCTAATAATGAGGTGCATGGTTCGGGTAGATGGATTCTCTATCTAATAACGAGACGTATGGTTCGGGTAAATGGATTCTATATCTAATTACAAGGTGCATGGTTCGGGAAGGTGGATTCTATATCTAAGAACGAAGTGCATGATTCGGGTAGATGGATTCTATATCTAATAACGAGGTGCATGATTCGGGTAGGTAGATTTTATATCTAATTACGAGCAGATGGTTCGGGTAGATGGATTCTATATCTAATAACGAGGTGCATGGTTCCGTTAGATGGATTCTATTCAAATAACAAGGTGCATGGTTCTGGTAGATGGATTCTATGTGTAATTACGAGCGGATGGTTCGGGTAGATGTATTCTATATCTAATAACGAGGTGCATGGTTCGGGTAAATGGATGCTATATCTAAAAGCAAGGTGCATGGTTCGGGTAGATGGAATCTATATCTAATTACGAGATGTATGTTTCGTGTGGATAGATTCTATATCTAATTACGAGGTGCATGGTTCGGGTAGATGGAATCTATATCTAATAACGAGGTGCATGGTTCGGGCAGATGGATTCTATATCTAATAATGAGGTGTATGGTTCGGGTAGATGGATTCTATAAATAATAACGAGGCGCATGGTTCGGGTAGATGGATTCTATATCTAATTACGAAGTGTATGGTTTGGGATAGACGGGTTCTATATATAATAACGAAGTGTATGTTTCAGGTTGATTTATTCTATATCTAATAACGGGCCGCATGGTTCGAGTACATGGATTCTATATCTAATAACGAGGTGAATGGTTCATGTAGATGGATTCTATATCTAATTATGAGTGGACGGTTCGGGTAGATGGATTCTATATCTAAAAACGAGATGCATGCTTCGGGTAGATGAATTCTATATCTAATAACGAGGTGTATAGTTCGGGTAGAAGGATTCTATATGTAATTACGAGCGGGTAGATGGATTCTATATCTAATTACGAGTTGTATGGTTCGGGTACATGGATTCTCTATCTAATAACGAGTGCATGGTTCGTGTAGATGGATTCTATATCTAATAACGAGGTGTATGGTTCGGGTAGATGGATTCTAAATCTAATCACGAGGTGCATGGTTCGGGTAGATGGAATCTATATCTAATAACGACGTGTATGGTTCCGGTATATGGATTCTATATCTAATAACGAGGTGTATGGTTCGGGTAGATGGACTCTATATCTGATAACGAGGTGCATGGTTCGGGTAAATGGATGCCATGTCTAATAACGAGGTGCATGGTTCGGGTAGATGGAATCTGTATCTAATTACGAGGTGTATGTTTCGGGTGGATTGATTCTATATCTAGTAGCGACGTGTATGGTTCGGGTAGATGGATTCTATATCTAATTACGAGGTGTATGGTTCGTGTAGCTGGATTCTATAATAACGAGGAGCACAGTTCTGGTAGATGGATTCTATATCTCATAACGATGTGTATGGTTCGTGTAGATGGATTCTATATCTAATAACGAGGTGCATGTTTCGGGTAGATGGATTCCATATCTAATATTGAGCGCATGGTTCGGGTAGATGGCTTCTATATCTAATTACAATCGGATGGTTCGGGTAGATGGATTCTATACCTAATTACGAGGTGTATGGTTCGGGTAGATGGTTTCTATAACTAATAACGAGGTGCATGGTTCGGGTAGATGGATTCTGTATCTAATAACGAGGTGCATGGTTCGGGTAGATGGATTCTATATCTAATTACGAGCAGATGGTTCGGGTAGATGGATTCTATATCTAATTACGAAGGGCATGTTTCGGGTATATGGATTCTATATCTAATTACGATGTGCAGCGTTCGGGTAGATGGATTCTATATCTAATAACGATGTGTATGGTTCGGGTTGATGGATTCTATATCTATTTACCAGGTGTATGGTTCGGGTAGATGGATTCTATATCTAATAACGAGGTGCATGGTTCCGGTAGATGGATTCTATATCTAATAACGAGGTGTCTGATATGGGTGGATGGATTCTATATCTAATAACGACGTGCATGTTTCGGATATATATATTCTATATCTAAAAACGAGGTGTATGGTTCGGGTAGTTGGATTCTATATCGAATAACGAGGCGTATGTTTCGGGTAGATGGATTCTATATCTAATTACGAGGCGTATGGTTCGGGTAAATGGATTCTATATCTAATAACGAGGTGTATGGTTCGGGTAGTTGGATTCTATATCTAATAACGAGGCGTATGGTTCGGGTAGATGGATTCTATATCTAATTACGAGGCGTATGGTTCGGGTAGATAGATTCTATATCTAATACTGAAGTGTATGGTTTGGATAGATGGATTATATATCTAATAACGAAGTGTATGGTTTGAATAGATGGATTCTATATCTAATAACGAGTTGTATGGTTCAGGAAGATGGATTCTACATCTAACAACGAGGTGCATGGATCGGGCAGATGGATTCTAAATCAAATTACGAGGTGCATTGTTCGGGTAGATGTATTCTATATCTAAAAACGAGCTGCATGGTTTGGGTACATGGATTCTATATCTAATAATGAGGTGTATTTTTCGGGTAGATGGATTCTATATCTAATTATGAGTGGACGGTTCGGGTAGATGGATTCTATATCTAATAACGAGGTGAGTGGTTCGGATAGAAGGATTCTATATCTAATAACGAGATGCATGGTTCGGGTAGATGTTTTCTATATCTAATAATGAAGGGCATAGTTCGGGTATATGGATTCTGTATCTAATAACGAGGTGTATGGTTCGGATGGATGGATTCTATATCTAATTACGAGGTGTATGGTCAGGGAGATGGATTCTATATCTAATAACGAGGTGTATGGTTCAGGTAGATGGAGTCTATATCTAATACCGAGGTGCATGGTTCGGGTAAATGGATTCTGTCTCTAATTACGAAGGGCATGATTCGGGTAGATGGATTCTATATCTAATAACGAGGTGTATGGTTCGGGTATATGGATTCTATATCTAATAACGAGGTGTATGGTTCAGGTAGATGGATTCTATATCTAATAACGAGGTGCATGGTTCGGGTAGATGGATTCTCTATCTAATAACGAGGCGTATGGTTCGGGTAAATGGATTCTATATCTAATTACCAGGTGCATGGTTCGGGTTGATGGATTCTTTCTCTAAGAACGAAGTGCATGATTCGGGTAGATGGATTCTAAATCTAATTACGAGGTGCATCATTCGGGTAGATGGATTCTATATCTAATAACGAGGTGTATGGTTCGGGTAGATGGATTCTATATCTAATTACGAGGTGTATGATTCGGGTAGATGGATTCTATATCTAATAACGAGGTGCATGGTTCCGTTAGATGGATTCTATTCTGATAACAAGGTGCATGGTTCTGGTAGATGGATTCTATGTCTAATTACGAGCGGATGGTTCGGGTAGATGTATTCTATATCTAATAACGAGGTGCATGGTTCGGGTAAATGGATGCTATATCTAATAGCGAGGTGCATGGTTCGGGTAGATGGAATCTATATCTAATTACAAGGTGTATGTTTCGGGTGGATAGATTCTATATCTAATAACGACGTGTATGGTTCGGGTAGATGGATTCTATATCTAATTACAAGGTGTATGGTTCGGGTAGCTGGATTCCATATCTAATAACGAGGAGCACGGTTCGGGTAGATGGATTCTATACCTCATAACGAGGTGTATGGTTCGGGTACATGGTTTCTATATAAATAACAAGGTGCATGGTTCGGGCAGATGGATTCTATATCTAATAACGATGTGTATGGTTCAGGTAGATGGATTCTATATCTAATAACGAGGCGTATGGTTCGGATAGATGGATTCTATATCTAATTACGAGGTGTATGGTCAGGGAGATGGATTCTATATCTAATAACGAGGTGTATGGTTCAGGTAGATGGAGTCTATATCTAATACTGAGGTGCATGGTTCGGGTAAATGGATTCTGTCTCTAATTACGAAGGGCATGATTCGGGTAGATGGATTCTATATCTAATAACGAGGTGTATGGTTCGGGTATATGGATTCTATATCTAATAACGAGGTGTATGGTTCAGGTAGATGGATTCTATATCTAATAACGAGGTGCATGGTTCGGGTAGATGGATTCTCTATCTAATAACGAGGCGTATGGTTCGGGTAAATGGATTCTATATCTAATTACAAGGTGCATGGTTCGGGTTGATGGATTCTTTCTCTAAGAACGAAGTGCATGATTCGGGTAGATGGATTCTAAATCTAATTACGAGGTGCATCATTCGGGTAGATGGATTCTATATCTAATAACGAGGTGTATGGTTCGGGTAGATGGATTCTATATCTAATTACGAGGTGTATGATTCGGGTAGATGGATTCTATATCTAATAACGAGGTGCATGGTTCCGTTAGATGGATTCTATTCTAATAACAAGGTGCATGGTTCTGGTAGATGGATTCTATGTCTAATTACGAGCGGATGGTTCGGGTAGATGTATTCTATATCTAATAACGAGGTGCATGGTTCGGGTAAATGGATGCTATATCTAATAGCGAGGTGCATGGTTCGGGTAGATGGAATCTATATCTAATTACAAGGTGTATGTTTCGGGTGGATAGATTCTATATCTAATAACGACGTGTATGGTTCGGGTAGATGGATTCTATATCTAATTACAAGGTGTATGGTTCGGGTAGCTGGATTCTATATCTAATAACGAGGAGCACGGTTCGGGTAGATGGATTCTATACCTCATAACGAGGTGTATGGTTCGGGTACATGGTTTCTATATAAATAACAAGGTGCATGGTTCAGGCAGATGGATTCTATATCTAATAACGATGTGTATGGTTCAGGTAGATGGATTTTACACCTAATATCGAGGTGTGTGGTTTGGGTAGATGGATTCTATATCTAATAACGAGTTGTATGGTCCAGGTAGATGGATTCTACATCTAACAACGAGGTGCATGGATCGGGTAGATGGATTCTATATCTAATAACGAGGTGTATGGTTCAGGTAGATGGATTCTATATCTAATAACGAGGTGCATGGTTCGGGTAGATGGAGTCTATATCTAATACTGAGGTGCATGGTTCGGGTAAATGGATTCTGTCTCTAATTACGAAGGGCATGATTCGG
The DNA here is from genome assembly GCF_030028105.1 of Mobula birostris. Taxonomy (NCBI): domain Eukaryota; kingdom Metazoa; phylum Chordata; class Chondrichthyes; order Myliobatiformes; family Myliobatidae; genus Mobula; species Mobula birostris. The sequence goes on along the minus strand of NW_027274547.1, from coordinate 16,437 downwards.
GTAGATGGATTCTATATCTAATAACGAGTTGTATGGTCCAGGAAGATGGATTCTACATCTAACAACGAGGTGCATGGATCGGGTAGATGGATTCTATATCTAATAACGAGGTGTATGGTTCAGGTAGATGGATTCTATATCTAATAACGAGGTGCATGGTTCGGGTAGATGGATTCTCTATCTAATAACGAGGCGTATGGTTCGGGTAAATGGATTCTATATCTAATTACAAGGTGCATGGTTCGGGTTGATGGATTCTATATCTAAGAACGAAGTGCATGATTCGGGTAGATGGATTCTATATCTAATAACGAGGTGCATGATTCGGGTAGATAGATTTTATATCTACTTACGAGCTGATGGTTGGGATAGATGTATTCTATATCTAATTACGAGGTGCATCATTCGGGTGGATGGATTCTATATCTAATAACGAGGTGTATGGTTCGGGTAGATGGATTCTATATCTAATTACGAGGTGTATGATTCGGGTAGATGGATTCTATATCTAATAACGAGGTGCATGGTTCCGTTAGATGGATTCTATTCTAATAACAAGGTGCATGGTTCTGGTAGATGGATTCTATGTCTAATTACGAGCGGATGGTTCGGGTAGATGTATTCTATATCTAATAACGAGGTGCATGGTTCGGGTAAATGGATGCTATATCTAATAGCGAGGTGCATGGTTCGGGTAGATGGAATCTATATCTAATTACAAGGTGTATGTTTCGGGTGGATAGATTCTATATCTAATAACGACGTGTATGTTTCGGGTAGATGGATTCTATATCTAATTACAAGGTGTATGGTTCGGGTAGCTGGATTCTATATCTAATAACGAGGAGCACGGTTCGGGTAGATGGATTCTATACCTCATAACGAGGTGTATGGTTCGGGTACATGGTTTCTATATAAATAACAAGGTGCATGGTTCGGGCAGATGGATTCTATATCTAATAACGAAGTGTATGGTGTGAATAGATGGATTCTATATCTAATAGCGAGTTGTATGGTCCAGGAAGATGGATTCTACATCTAACAACGAGGTGCATGGATCGGGTAGATGGATTCTAAATCAAATTACGAGGTGCATTGTTCGGGTAGATGGATTCTATATCTAAAAACGAGCTGCATGGTTTGGGTACATGGATTCTATATCTAATAATGAGGTGTATTTTTCGGGTAGATGGATTCTATATCTAATTATGAGTGGACGGTTCGGGCAGATGGATTCTATATCTAAAAACGAGGTGAGTGGTTCGGATAGAAGGATTCTATATCTAATAACGAGATGCATGGTTCGGGTAGATGTTTTCTATATCTAATAACGAAGGGCATAGTTCGGGTATATGGATTCTGTATCTAATAACGAGGTGTATGGTTCGGATAGATGGATTCTATATCTATTTACGAGGTGTATGGTCAGGGAGATGGATTCTATATCTAATAACGAGGTGTATGGTTCAGGTAGATGGAGTCTATATCTAATACTGAGGTGCATGGTTCGGGTAAATGGGTTCTGTCTCTAATTACGAAGGGCATGATTCGGGTAGATGGATTCTATATCTAATAACGAGGTGTATGGTTCGGGTATATGGATTCTATATCTAATAACGAGGTGTATGGTTCAGGTACATGGATTCTATATCTAATAACGAGGTGCATGGTTCGGGTAGATGGATTCTCTATCTAATAACGAGGCGTATGGTTCGGGTAAATGGATTCTATATCTAATTACAAGGTGCATGGTTCGGGTTGATGGATTCTTTCTCTAAGAACGAAGTGCATGATTCGGGTAGATGGATTCTAAATCTAATTACGAGGTGCATCATTCGGGTAGATGGATTCTATATCTAATAACGAGGTGTATGGTTCGGGTAGATGGATTCTATATCTAATTACGAGGTGTATGATTCGGGTAGATGGATTCTATATCTAATAACGAGGTGCATGGTTCCGTTAGATGGATTCTATTCTAATAACAAGGTGCATGGTTCTGGTAGATGGATTCTATGTCTAATTACGAGCGGATGGTTCGGGTAGATGTATTCTATATCTAATAACGAGGTGCATGGTTCGGGTAAATGGATGCTATATCTAATAGCGAGGTGCATGGTTCGGGTAGATGGAATCTATATCTAATTACAAGGTGTATGTTTCGGGTGGATAGATTCTATATCTAATAACGACGTGTATGGTTCGGGTAGATGGATTCTATATCTAATTACAAGGTGTATGGTTCGGGTAGCTGGATTCTATATCTAATAACGAGGAGCACGGTTCGGGTAGATGGATTCTATACCTCATAACGAGGTGTATGGTTCGGGTACATGGTTTCTATATAAATAACAAGGTGCATGGTTCAGGCAGATGGATTCTATATCTAATAACGATGTGTATGGTTCAGGTAGATGGATTTTACACCTAATATCGAGGTGTGTGGTTTGGGTAGATGGATTCTATATCTAATAACGAGGTGTATTGTTCAGGTAGATGGATTCTATATCTAATACCGAGGTGCATGGTTCGGGTAAATGGATTCTGTCTCTAATTACGAAGGGCATGATTCGGGTAGATGGATTCTATATCTAATAACGAGGTGTATGGTTCGGGTATATGGATTCTATATCTAATAACGAGGTGTATGGTTCGGATAGATGGATTCTATATCTAATTATGAGGTGTATGGTCAGGGAGATGGATTCTATATCTAATAACGATGTGTATGGTTCAGGTAGATGGATTCTATATCTAATACCGAGGTGCATGGTTCGGGTAAATGGATTCTGTCTCTCATTACGAAAGGCATGATTCGGGTAGATGGATTCTATATCTAATAACGAGGTGTATGGTTCGGGTACATGGATTTTATATCTAATAACGAGGTGTATGGTTCAGGTAGATGGATTCTATATCTAATAATGAGGTGCATGGTTCGGGTAGATGGATTCTCTATCTAATAACGAGACGTATGGTTCGGGTAAATGGATTCTATATCTAATTACAAGGTGCATGGTTCGGGAAGGTGGATTCTATATCTAAGAACGAAGTGCATGATTCGGGTAGATGGATTCTATATCTAATAACGAGGTGCATGATTCGGGTAGGTAGATTTTATATCTAATTACGAGCAGATGGTTCGGGTAGATGGATTCTATATCTAATAACGAGGTGCATGGTTCGGGCAGATGGATTCTATATCTAATAATGAGGTGTATGGTTCGGGTAGATGGATTCTATAAATAATAACGAGGCGCATGGTTCGGGTAGATGGATTCTATATCTAATTACGAAGTGTATGGTTTGGGATAGACGGGTTCTATATATAATAACGAAGTGTATGTTTCAGGTTGATTTATTCTATATCTAATAACGGGCCGCATGGTTCGAGTACATGGATTCTATATCTAATAACGAGGTGAATGGTTCATGTAGATGGATTCTATATCTAATTATGAGTGGACGGTTCGGGTAGATGGATTCTATATCTAATAACGATGTGCATGTTTCGGGTAGATGGATTCCGTATCTAATATTGAGCGCATGGTTCGGGTAGATGGCTTCTATATCTAATTACAATCGGATGGTTCGGGTAGATGGATTCTATACCTAATTACGAGGTGTATGGTTCGGGTAGATGGTTTCTATAACTAATAACGAGGTGCATGGTTCGGGTAGATAGATTCTATATATAATAACGATGTGTATGGTTCAGGTAGATGGATTCTATATCTAATAACGAGGTGCATGGTTCGGGTAGATGGATTCTGTATCTAATAACGAGGTGCATGGTTCGGGTAGATGGATTCTATATCTAATTACGAGCAGATGGTTCGGGTAGATGGATTCTATATCTAATTACGAAGGGCATGTTTCGGGTATATGGATTCTATATCTAATTACGATGTGCAGCGTTCGGGTAGATGGATTCTATATCTAATAACGATGTGTATGGTTCGGGTTGATGGATTCTATATCTATTTACCAGGTGTATGGTTCGGGTAGATGGATTCTATATCTAATAACGAGGTGCATGGTTCCGGTAGATGGATTCTATATCTAATAACGAGGTGTCTGATATGGGTGGATGGATTCTATATCTAATAACGACGTGCATGTTTCGGATATATATATTCTATATCTAAAAACGAGGTGTATGGTTCGGGTAGTTGGATTCTATATCGAATAACGAGGCGTATGTTTCGGGTAGATGGATTCTATATCTAATTACGAGGTGTATGGTTCGGGTAGATGGATTCTATATCTAATTACGAGGCGTATGGTTCGGGTAAATGGATTCTATATCTAATAACGAGGTGTATGGTTCGGGTAGTTGGATTCTATATCTAATAACGAGGCGTATGGTTCGGGTAGATGGATTCTATATCTAATTACGAGGCGTATGGTTCGGGTAGATAGATTCTATATCTAATACTGAAGTGTATGGTTTGGATAGATGGATTATATATCTAATAACGAAGTGTATGGTTTGAATAGATGGATTCTATATCTAATAACGAGTTGTATGGTTCAGGAAGATGGATTCTACATCTAACAGCGAGGTGCATGGATCGGGCAGATGGATTCTAAATCAAATTACGAGGTGCATTGTTCGGGTAGATGTATTCTATATCTAAAAACGAGCTGCATGGTTTGGGTACATGGATTCTATATCTAATAATGAGGTGTATTTTTCGGGTAGATGGATTCTATATCTAATTATGAGTGGACGGTTCGGGTAGATGTATTCTATATCTAATAACGAGGTGAGTGGTTCAGATAGAAGGATTCTATATCTAATAACGAGATGCATGGTTCAGGTAGATGAATTGTATATCTAATAACGAGGTGTATGGTTCGGATAGATGGATTCTATATCTAATTACGAGGTGTATGGTCAGGGAGATGGATTCTATATCTAATAACGATGTGTATGGTTCGGGTTGATGGATTCTATATCTATTTACCAGGTGTATGGTTCGGGTAGATGGATTCTATATCTAAAAACGAGCTGCATGGTTTGGGTACATGGATTCTATATCTAATAATGAGGTGTATTTTTCGGGTAGATGGATTCTATATCTAATTATGAGTGGACGGTTCGGGTAGATGGATTCTATATCTAATAACGAGGTGAGTGGTTCGGATAGAAGGATTCTATATCTAATAACGAGATGCATGGTTCGGGTAGATGTTTTCTATATCTAATAATGAAGGGCATAGTTCGGGTATATGGATTCTGTATCTAATAACGAGGTGTATGGTTCGGATAGATGGATTCTATATCTAATTACGAGGTGTATGGTCAGGGAGATGGATTCTATATCTAATAACGAGGTGTATGGTTCAGGTAGATGGAGTCTATATCTAATACCGAGGTGCATGGTTCGGGTAAATGGATTCTGTCTCTAATTACGAAGGGCATGATTCGGGTAGATGGATTCTATATCTAATAACGAGGTGTATGGTTCGGGTATATGGATTCTATATCTAATAACGAGGTGTATGGTTCAGGTAGATGGATTCTATATCTAATAACGAGGTGCATGGTTCTGGCAGATGGATTCTCTATCTAATAACGAGGCGTATGGTTCGGGTAAATGGATTCTATATCTAATTACCAGGTGCATGGTTCGGGTTGATGGATTCTTTCTCTAAGAACGAAGTGCATGATTCGGGTAGATGGATTCTAAATCTAATTACGAGGTGCATCATTCGGGTAGATGGATTCTATATCTAATAACGAGGTGTATGGTTCGGGTAGATGGATTCTATATCTAATTACGAGGTGTATGATTCGGGTAGATGGATTCTATATCTAATAACGAGGTGCATGGTTCCGTTAGATGGATTCTATTCTGATAACAAGGTGCATGGTTCTGGTAGATGGATTCTATGTCTAATTACGAGCGGATGGTTCGGGTAGATGTATTCTATATCTAATAACGAGGTGCATGGTTCGGGTAAATGGATGCTATATCTAATAGCGAGGTGCATGGTTCGGGTAGATGGAATCTATATCTAATTACAAGGTGTATGTTTCGGGTGGATAGATTCTATATCTAATAACGACGTGTATGGTTCGGGTAGATGGATTCTATATCTAATTACAAGGTGTATGGTTCGGGTAGCTGGATTCCATATCTAATAACGAGGAGCACGGTTCGGGTAGATGGATTCTATACCTCATAACGAGGTGTATGGTTCGGGTACATGGTTTCTATATAAATAACAAGGTGCATGGTTCGGGCAGATGGATTCTATATCTAATAACGATGTGTATGGTTCAGGTAGATGGATTCTATATCTAATAACGAGGCGTATGGTTCGGATAGATGGATTCTATATCTAATTACGAGGTGTATGGTCAGGGAGATGGATTCTATATCTAATAACGAGGTGTATGGTTCAGGTAGATGGAGTCTATATCTAATACTGAGGTGCATGGTTCGGGTAAATGGATTCTGTCTCTAATTACGAAGGGCATGATTCGGGTAGATGGATTCTATATCTAATAACGAGGTGTATGGTTCGGGTATATGGATTCTATATCTAATAACGAGGTGTATGGTTCAGGTAGATGGATTCTATATCTAATAACGAGGTGCATGGTTCGGGTAGATGGATTCTCTATCTAATAACGAGGCGTATGGTTCGGGTAAATGGATTCTATATCTAATTACAAGGTGCATGGTTCGGGTTGATGGATTCTTTCTCTAAGAACGAAGTGCATGATTCGGGTAGATGGATTCTAAATCTAATTACGAGGTGCATCATTCGGGTAGATGGATTCTATATCTAATAACGAGGTGTATGGTTCGGGTAGATGGATTCTATATCTAATTACGAGGTGTATGATTCGGGTAGATGGATTCTATATCTAATAACGAGGTGCATGGTTCCGTTAGATGGATTCTATTCTAATAACAAGGTGCATGGTTCTGGTAGATGGATTCTATGTCTAATTACGAGCGGATGGTTCGGGTAGATGTATTCTATATCTAATAACGAGGTGCATGGTTCGGGTAAATGGATGCTATATCTAATAGCGAGGTGCATGGTTCGGGTAGATGGAATCTATATCTAATTACAAGGTGTATGTTTCGGGTGGATAGATTCTATATCTAATAACGACGTGTATGGTTCGGGTAGATGGATTCTATATCTAATTACAAGGTGTATGGTTCGGGTAGCTGGATTCTATATCTAATAACGAGGAGCACGGTTCGGGTAGATGGATTCTATACCTCATAACGAGGTGTATGGTTCGGGTACATGGTTTCTATATAAATAACAAGGTGCATGGTTCAGGCAGATGGATTCTATATCTAATAACGATGTGTATGGTTCAGGTAGATGGATTTTACACCTAATATCGAGGTGTGTGGTTTGGGTAGATGGATTCTATATCTAATAACGAGTTGTATGGTCCAGGTAGATGGATTCTACATCTAACAACGAGGTGCATGGATCGGGTAGATGGATTCTATATCTAATAACGAGGTGTATGGTTCAGGTAGATGGATTCTATATCTAATAACGAGGTGCATGGTTCGGGTAGATGGAGTCTATATCTAATACTGAGGTGCATGGTTCGGGTAAATGGATTCTGTCTCTAATTACGAAGGGCATGATTCGGGTAGATGGATTCTATATCTAATAACGAGTTGTATGGTCCAGGAAGATGGATTCTACATCTAACAACGAGGTGCATGGATCGGGTAGATGGATTCTATATCTAATAACGAGGTGTATGGTTCAGGTAGATGGATTCTATATCTAATAACGAGGTGCATGGTTCGGGTAGATGGATTCTCTATCTAATAACGAGGCGTATGGTTCGGGTAAATGGATTCTATATCTAATTACAAGGTGCATGGTTCGGGTTGATGGATTCTATATCTAAGAACGAAGTGCATGATTCGGGTAGATGGATTCTATATCTAATAACGAGGTGCATGATTCGGGTAGATAGATTTTATATCTACTTACGAGCTGATGGTTGGGATAGATGTATTCTATATCTAATTACGAGGTGCATCATTCGGGTGGATGGATTCTATATCTAATAACGAGGTGTATGGTTCGGGTAGATGGATTCTATATCTAATTACGAGGTGTATGATTCGGGTAGATGGATTCTATATCTAATAACGAGGTGCATGGTTCCGTTAGATGGATTCTATTCTAATAACAAGGTGCATGGTTCTGGTAGATGGATTCTATGTCTAATTACGAGCGGATGGTTCGGGTAGATGTATTCTATATCTAATAACGAGGTGCATGGTTCGGGTAAATGGATGCTATATCTAATAGCGAGGTGCATGGTTCGGGTAGATGGAATCTATATCTAATTACAAGGTGTATGTTTCGGGTGGATAGATTCTATATCTAATAACGACGTGTATGTTTCGGGTAGATGGATTCTATATCTAATTACAAGGTGTATGGTTCGGGTAGCTGGATTCTATATCTAATAACGAGGAGCACGGTTCGGGTAGATGGATTCTATACCTCATAACGAGGTGTATGGTTCGGGTACATGGTTTCTATATAAATAACAAGGTGCATGGTTCGGGCAGATGGATTCTATATCTAATAACGATGTGTATGGTTCAGGTAGATGGATTCTATATCTAATAACGAGGCGTATGGTTCGGGTAGATGGATTCTATATCTAATTACGAGGCGTATGGTTCGGGTAGATGGATTCTATATCTAATACTGAAGTGTATGGTTTGGATAGATGGATTATATATCTAATAACGAAGTGTATGGTGTGAATAGATGGATTCTATATCTAATAGCGAGTTGTATGGTCCAGGAAGATGGATTCTACATCTAACAACGAGGTGCATGGATCGGGTAGATGGATTCTAAATCAAATTACGAGGTGCATTGTTCGGGTAGATGGATTCTATATCTAAAAACGAGCTGCATGGTTTGGGTACATGGATTCTATATCTAATAATGAGGTGTATTTTTCGGGTAGATGGATTCTATATCTAATTATGAGTGGACGGTTCGGGCAGATGGATTCTATATCTAAAAACGAGGTGAGTGGTTCGGATAGAAGGATTCTATATCTAATAACGAGATGCATGGTTCGGGTAGATGTTTTCTATATCTAATAACGAAGGGCATAGTTCGGGTATATGGATTCTGTATCTAATAACGAGGTGTATGGTTCGGATAGATGGATTCTATATCTATTTACGAGGTGTATGGTCAGGGAGATGGATTCTATATCTAATAACGAGGTGTATGGTTCAGGTAGATGGAGTCTATATCTAATACTGAGGTGCATGGTTCGGGTAAATGGGTTCTGTCTCTAATTACGAAGGGCATGATTCGGGTAGATGGATTCTATATCTAATAACGAGGTGTATGGTTCGGGTATATGGATTCTATATCTAATAACGAGGTGTATGGTTCAGGTACATGGATTCTATATCTAATAACGAGGTGCATGGTTCGGGTAGATGGATTCTCTATCTAATAACGAGGCGTATGGTTCGGGTAAATGGATTCTATATCTAATTACAAGGTGCATGGTTCGGGTTGATGGATTCTTTCTCTAAGAACGAAGTGCATGATTCGGGTAGATGGATTCTAAATCTAATTACGAGGTGCATCATTCGGGTAGATGGATTCTATATCTAATAACGAGGTGTATGGTTCGGGTAGATGGATTCTATATCTAATTACGAGGTGTATGATTCGGGTAGATGGATTCTATATCTAATAACGAGGTGCATGGTTCCGTTAGATGGATTCTATTCTAATAACAAGGTGCATGGTTCTGGTAGATGGATTCTATGTCTAATTACGAGCGGATGGTTCGGGTAGATGTATTCTATATCTAATAACGAGGTGCATGGTTCGGGTAAATGGATGCTATATCTAATAGCGAGGTGCATGGTTCGGGTAGATGGAATCTATATCTAATTACAAGGTGTATGTTTCGGGTGGATAGATTCTATATCTAATAACGACGTGTATGGTTCGGGTAGATGGATTCTATATCTAATTACAAGGTGTATGGTTCGGGTAGCTGGATTCTATATCTAATAACGAGGAGCACGGTTCGGGTAGATGGATTCTATACCTCATAACGAGGTGTATGGTTCGGGTACATGGTTTCTATATAAATAACAAGGTGCATGGTTCAGGCAGATGGATTCTATATCTAATAACGATGTGTATGGTTCAGGTAGATGGATTTTACACCTAATATCGAGGTGTGTGGTTTGGGTAGATGGATTCTATATCTAATAACGAGGTGTATTGTTCAGGTAGATGGATTCTATATCTAATACCGAGGTGCATGGTTCGGGTAAATGGATTCTGTCTCTAATTACGAAGGGCATGATTCGGGTAGATGGATTCTATATCTAATAACGAGGTGTATGGTTCGGGTATATGGATTCTATATCTAATAACGAGGTGTATGGTTCGGATAGATGGATTCTATATCTAATTATGAGGTGTATGGTCAGGGAGATGGATTCTATATCTAATAACGATGTGTATGGTTCAGGTAGATGGATTCTATATCTAATACCGAGGTGCATGGTTCGGGTAAATGGATTCTGTCTCTCATTACGAAAGGCATGATTCGGGTAGATGGATTCTATATCTAATAACGAGGTGTATGGTTCGGGTACATGGATTTTATATCTAATAACGAGGTGTATGGTTCAGGTAGATGGATTCTATATCTAATAATGAGGTGCATGGTTCGGGTAGATGGATTCTCTATCTAATAACGAGACGTATGGTTCGGGTAAATGGATTCTATATCTAATTACAAGGTGCATGGTTCGGGAAGGTGGATTCTATATCTAAGAACGAAGTGCATGATTCGGGTAGATGGATTCTATATCTAATAACGAGGTGCATGATTCGGGTAGGTAGATTTTATATCTAATTACGAGCAGATGGTTCGGGTAGATGGATTCTATATCTAATAACGAGGTGCATGGTTCGGGCAGATGGATTCTATATCTAATAATGAGGTGTATGGTTCGGGTAGATGGATTCTATAAATAATAACGAGGCGCATGGTTCGGGTAGATGGATTCTATATCTAATTACGAAGTGTATGGTTTGGGATAGACGGGTTCTATATATAATAACGAAGTGTATGTTTCAGGTTGATTTATTCTATATCTAATAACGGGCCGCATGGTTCGAGTACATGGATTCTATATCTAATAACGAGGTGAATGGTTCATGTAGATGGATTCTATATCTAATTATGAGTGGACGGTTCGGGTAGATGGATTCTATATCTAATAACGATGTGCATGTTTCGGGTAGATGGATTCCGTATCTAATATTGAGCGCATGGTTCGGGTAGATGGCTTCTATATCTAATTACAATCGGATGGTTCGGGTAGATGGATTCTATACCTAATTACGAGGTGTATGGTTCGGGTAGATGGTTTCTATAACTAATAACGAGGTGCATGGTTCGGGTAGATAGATTCTATATATAATAACGATGTGTATGGTTCAGGTAGATGGATTCTATATCTAATAACGAGGTGCATGGTTCGGGTAGATGGATTCTGTATCTAATAACGAGGTGCATGGTTCGGGTAGATGGATTCTATATCTAATTACGAGCAGATGGTTCGGGTAGATGGATTCTATATCTAATTACGAAGGGCATGTTTCGGGTATATGGATTCTATATCTAATTACGATGTGCAGCGTTCGGGTAGATGGATTCTATATCTAATAACGATGTGTATGGTTCGGGTTGATGGATTCTATATCTATTTACCAGGTGTATGGTTCGGGTAGATGGATTCTATATCTAATAACGAGGTGCATGGTTCCGGTAGATGGATTCTATATCTAATAACGAGGTGTCTGATATGGGTGGATGGATTCTATATCTAATAACGACGTGCATGTTTCGGATATATATATTCTATATCTAAAAACGAGGTGTATGGTTCGGGTAGTTGGATTCTATATCGAATAACGAGGCGTATGTTTCGGGTAGATGGATTCTATATCTAATTACGAGGTGTATGGTTCGGGTAGATGGATTCTATATCTAATTACGAGGCGTATGGTTCGGGTAAATGGATTCTATATCTAATAACGAGGTGTATGGTTCGGGTAGTTGGATTCTATATCTAATAACGAGGCGTATGGTTCGGGTAGATGGATTCTATATCTAATTACGAGGCGTATGGTTCGGGTAGATAGATTCTATATCTAATACTGAAGTGTATGGTTTGGATAGATGGATTATATATCTAATAACGAAGTGTATGGTTTGAATAGATGGATTCTATATCTAATAACGAGTTGTATGGTTCAGGAAGATGGATTCTACATCTAACAGCGAGGTGCATGGATCGGGCAGATGGATTCTAAATCAAATTACGAGGTGCATTGTTCGGGTAGATGTATTCTATATCTAAAAACGAGCTGCATGGTTTGGGTACATGGATTCTATATCTAATAATGAGGTGTATTTTTCGGGTAGATGGATTCTATATCTAATTATGAGTGGACGGTTCGGGTAGATGTATTCTATATCTAATAACGAGGTGAGTGGTTCAGATAGAAGGATTCTATATCTAATAACGAGATGCATGGTTCAGGTAGATGAATTGTATATCTAATAACGAGGTGTATGGTTCGGATAGATGGATTCTATATCTAATTACGAGGTGTATGGTCAGGGAGATGGATTCTATATCTAATAACGATGTGTATGGTTCGGGTTGATGGATTCTATATCTATTTACCAGGTGTATGGTTCGGGTAGATGGATTCTATATCTAAAAACGAGCTGCATGGTTTGGGTACATGGATTCTATATCTAATAATGAGGTGTATTTTTCGGGTAGATGGATTCTATATCTAATTATGAGTGGACGGTTCGGGTAGATGGATTCTATATCTAATAACGAGGTGAGTGGTTCGGATAGAAGGATTCTATATCTAATAACGAGATGCATGGTTCGGGTAGATGTTTTCTATATCTAATAATGAAGGGCATAGTTCGGGTATATGGATTCTGTATCTAATAACGAGGTGTATGGTTCGGATAGATGGATTCTATATCTAATTACGAGGTGTATGGTCAGGGAGATGGATTCTATATCTAATAACGAGGTGTATGGTTCAGGTAGATGGAGTCTATATCTAATACCGAGGTGCATGGTTCGGGTAAATGGATTCTGTCTCTAATTACGAAGGGCATGATTCGGGTAGATGGATTCTATATCTAATAACGAGGTGTATGGTTCGGGTATATGGATTCTATATCTAATAACGAGGTGTATGGTTCAGGTAGATGGATTCTATATCTAATAACGAGGTGCATGGTTCTGGCAGATGGATTCTCTATCTAATAACGAGGCGTATGGTTCGGGTAAATGGATTCTATATCTAATTACCAGGTGCATGGTTCGGGTTGATGGATTCTTTCTCTAAGAACGAAGTGCATGATTCGGGTAGATGGATTCTAAATCTAATTACGAGGTGCATCATTCGGGTAGATGGATTCTATATCTAATAACGAGGTGTATGGTTCGGGTAGATGGATTCTATATCTAATTACGAGGTGTATGATTCGGGTAGATGGATTCTATATCTAATAACGAGGTGCATGGTTCCGTTTGATGGATTCTATTCTAATAACAAGGTGCATGGTTCTGGTAGATGGATTCTATGTCTAATTACGAGCGGATGGTTCGGGTAGATGTATTCTATATCTAATAACGAGGTGCATGGTTCGGGTAAATGGATGCTATATCTAATAGCGAGGTGCATGGTTCGGGTAGATGGAATCTATATCTAATTACAAGGTGTATGTTTCGGGTGGATAGATTCTATATCTAATAACGACGTGTATGGTTCGGGTAGATGGATTCTATATCTAATTACAAGGTGTATGGTTCGGGTAGCTGGATTCCATATCTAATAACGAGGAGCACGGTTCGGGTAGATGGATTCTATACCTCATAACGAGGTGTATGGTTCGGGTACATGGTTTCTATATAAATAACAAGGTGCATGGTTCGGGCAGATGGATTCTATATCTAATAACGATGTGTATGGTTCAGGTAGATGGATTCTATATCTAATAACGAGGCGTATGGTTCGGATAGATGGATTCTATATCTAATTACGAGGTGTATGGTCAGGGAGATGGATTCTATATCTAATAACGAGGTGTATGGTTCAGGTAGATGGAGTCTATATCTAATACTGAGGTGCATGGTTCGGGTAAATGGATTCTGTCTCTAATTACGAAGGGCATGATTCGGGTAGATGGATTCTATATCTAATAACGAGGTGTATGGTTCGGGTATATGGATTCTATATCTAATAACGAGGTGTATGGTTCAGGTAGATGGATTCTATATCTAATAACGAGGTGCATGGTTCGGGTAGATGGATTCTCTATCTAATAACGAGGCGTATGGTTCGGGTAAATGGATTCTATATCTAATTACAAGGTGCATGGTTCGGGTTGATGGATTCTTTCTCTAAGAACGAAGTGCATGATTCGGGTAGATGGATTCTAAATCTAATTACGAGGTGCATCATTCGGGTAGATGGATTCTATATCTAATAACGAGGTGTATGGTTCGGGTAGATGGATTCTATATCTAATTACGAGGTGTATGATTCGGGTAGATGGATTCTATATCTAATAACGAGGTGCATGGTTCCGTTAGATGGATTCTATTCTAATAACAAGGTGCATGGTTCTGGTAGATGGATTCTATGTCTAATTACGAGCGGATGGTTCGGGTAGATGTATTCTATATCTAATAACGAGGTGCATGGTTCGGGTAAATGGATGCTATATCTAATAGCGAGGTGCATGGTTCGGGTAGATGGAATCTATATCTAATTACAAGGTGTATGTTTCGGGTGGATAGATTCTATATCTAATAACGACGTGTATGGTTCGGGTAGATGGATTCTATATCTAATTACAAGGTGTATGGTTCGGGTAGCTGGATTCTATATCTAATAACGAGGAGCACGGTTCGGGTAGATGGATTCTATACCTCATAACGAGGTGTATGGTTCGGGTACATGGTTTCTATATAAATAACAAGGTGCATGGTTCAGGCAGATGGATTCTATATCTAATAACGATGTGTATGGTTCAGGTAGATGGATTTTACACCTAATATCGAGGTGTGTGGTTTGGGTAGATGGATTCTATATCTAATAACGAGTTGTATGGTCCAGGTAGATGGATTCTACATCTAACAACGAGGTGCATGGATCGGGTAGATGGATTCTATATCTAATAACGAGGTGTATGGTTCAGGTAGATGGATTCTATATCTAATAACGAGGTGCATGGTTCGGGTAGATGGAGTCTATATCTAATACTGAGGTGCATGGTTCGGGTAAATGGATTCTGTCTCTAATTACGAAGGGCATGATTCGGGTAGATGGATTCTATATCTAATAACGAGTTGTATGGTCCAGGAAGATGGATTCTACATCTAACAACGAGGTGCATGGATCGGGTAGATGGATTCTATATCTAATAACGAGGTGTATGGTTCAGGTAGATGGATTCTATATCTAATAACGAGGTGCATGGTTCGGGTAGATGGATTCTCTATCTAATAACGAGGCGTATGGTTCGGGTAAATGGATTCTATATCTAATTACAAGGTGCATGGTTCGGGTTGATGGATTCTATATCTAAGAACGAAGTGCATGATTCGGGTAGATGGATTCTATATCTAATAACGAGGTGCATGATTCGGGTAGATAGATTTTATATCTACTTACGAGCTGATGGTTGGGATAGATGTATTCTATATCTAATTACGAGGTGCATCATTCGGGTGGATGGATTCTATATCTAATAACGAGGTGTATGGTTCGGGTAGATGGATTCTATATCTAATTACGAGGTGTATGATTCGGGTAGATGGATTCTATATCTAATAACGAGGTGCATGGTTCCGTTAGATGGATTCTATTCTAATAACAAGGTGCATGGTTCTGGTAGATGGATTCTATGTCTAATTACGAGCGGATGGTTCGGGTAGATGTATTCTATATCTAATAACGAGGTGCATGGTTCGGGTAAATGGATGCTATATCTAATAGCGAGGTGCATGGTTCGGGTAGATGGAATCTATATCTAATTACAAGGTGTATGTTTCGGGTGGATAGATTCTATATCTAATAACGACGTGTATGTTTCGGGTAGATGGATTCTATATCTAATTACAAGGTGTATGGTTCGGGTAGCTGGATTCTATATCTAATAACGAGGAGCACGGTTCGGGTAGATGGATTCTATACCTCATAACGAGGTGTATGGTTCGGGTACATGGTTTCTATATAAATAACAAGGTGCATGGTTCGGGCAGATGGATTCTATATCTAATAACGATGTGTATGGTTCAGGTAGATGGA